>NC_092873.1:282268953-282563953 GCF_028372415.1 Notamacropus eugenii
AGGGTGTGATAACTTGTAGAACAGGTTTGAGACATTTTTATTTACTCATTCAGTCATACCTAATTCTTTGTGATCCCATGGACCATAGCAGACGAAGCCTTTCTGTCCTCCACTATGCCTGAAGTCTGTCCAAGTTCACGTTCTTTCCTTCCATAATATTATCTATTCATTTCATTTTCTTTGATCCTCTTTTACTTTTGCCTTCAACTTTATCCAGGATCAGTCCTATTGAATGAGTCCTGTCTTCTCACTATGTCGATAAAGATTTAGGCACCAGCTTCAGTATTTCTACTTCTAACAAATATTCCGAGTTAATTTAGGTATTGGCTGATATGATCTTCTTGTTTTCCAGGAAACTCTCAAAAATCTTCTCCAGAAGCATAATTTAAATCATCAAGTCTACAGTGCTGAGTCTTTCTTTAAAGTCAACTCTCACAGCCACACCTTACTGGAATAGTCACCGCTTTGATTATACAGACCATGGTCAGCAAGGTGATGTCTCTGTATTATACTATACTATCTAGATGTGACATAGCTTTTTTTCCAAGTGAATGGTTGATGCATACCTAATGGCAAAGAGGTAGAGATTAGAAAGTAAATGGTGGTGGATAAAAATTAATTAATATTTTTGGTGAAAAACAAAGATTTCAAGGGGAGGAGCCAAGATGGTGGAGTAGAAAGATACACATATTTCAGCTCTGAACCCACAGCCCATAAAATACCTGTGAAGAAGAACTCCCAACAAATTCTGGAGCAGCAGAAGCTGGGATCCATTGTTGAAGGTCTCTGCATAACCCCCCTGAGGGAAATGAGCCCCATGTGGAGACTCTGCTCACACCCTAGCACCTGAACTGAATCTCACTGAATAGCAGCCCAGCTCCCACCGAAAGCCCTGAGGCTGGGAAGCAGTATTTGAATCTCAGCCCCTAAGTGCTAACTGGGCAGATCTGGAGGCGTGGTGGGTGAGGAGAGGGGACTCAGAAGTCAAGTCATTGGCTGAGATAATGCCCAGAAAAGGGAAAAAAAATAAGACCATAGAAGGTTACTTTCTTGGTGAACAGATATCTCCTCCCATCCTTTCAGATGAGGAAGAATAATGCTTAGCATCAGGGAAAGACATAGAAATCAAGGCTTCTGTATCCCAAATGTCCAAAATAAATATTCAGTGGGCTCAGGCCATGGAAGAGCTCAAAAAGGATTTTGAAAACCAAGTTAGAGAGGTGGAGGAAAAACTGGGAAGAGAAATGAGAGAGATGCAAGTAAAGCATGAAAAGCAGATCAACACCTTGCTAAAGGAGACCCAAAAAAATGCTGAAGAAAATACCACTTTGAAAAATAGGCTAACTCAGTTGGCAAAAGAGGTTCAAAAAGCCAATGAGGAGAAGAATGCTTTAATAAGCAGAATTAACCAAATGGAAAAGGAGGTTCAAAAGCTCACTGAAGAGTAGTTCTTTCAAAACTAGAATGGAACAGATGGAGGCTAATGACTTGATGAGAAACCAAGAAATCACAAAACAAAACCAAAAGAATGAAAAAATGGAAGATAATGTGAAATATCTCATTGGAAAAACAACTGACACAAAAAATAGATCCAGGAGAGACAATTTAAAAATGATGGGACTACCTGAAAGCCATGATCAAAAAAAGAGCCTAGACATCATCTTTCATGAAATTATCATGAAAACTGCCCTGAGATTCTAGAACCAGAGGGCAAAATAAGTATTCAAGGAATCCACCGATCACCACCTGAAAGAGATCCAAAAAGAGAAACTCCTACGAACATTGTGGCCAAATTCCAGAGTTCCCTGGTCAAGGAGAAAATATTGCAAGCAGCTAGAAAGAAACAATTCAAGTACTATGGAAGTACAATCAGGATAACACAAGATCTAGCAGCTTCTACATTAAAGGATCAAAGGGCGTGGAATATGATATTCCAGAAGTCAAAGGAACTAGGACTAAAACAAAGAATCACCTACCCAGCAAAACTGAGCATAATACTTCAGGGGAAAAATGGTCTTTCAACGAAATTGAGGACTTTTAAGCAGAAGACCAGAGCTGAAAAGAAAATTTGACTTTCAAACACAAGAATGAAGAGAAGCATGAAAAGGTAAATAGCAAAGAGAAGTCATGAGGGACTTACTGAAGTTGAACTGTTTACATTCCTACATGGAAAGACAATATTTGTAACTATTGAAACTTTTCAGTATCTGGGTGGTTGGTGGAATTACATATACACACACACACACATACACACACACACAAAGCACAGAGTGAATGGAATAGGATGGGAGCATATCTTTAAAAAAATGAAATTAAGGGGTGAGAGAGAAATATATTGGGAGGAGAAAAGGAGAAATGGAATGGGGCAAATTATTTCTCATAAAAGAGGCAAGCAAAAGACTTTTTAGTGGAGAGAAAAAGAGAGGAGGTGAGAGAAAAACATGAAGTTTACTCTCATCACATTTGACTAAAGGAAGGAATAAAAGGCACACTCATTTTGGTATGAAAACCTATCTTACAATACAGGAAAGTGGGGGAGAAGGGGATAATCAGGGTGGGGGGATAATGGAAGGGAGGGCAATGAGAGGAGGGAGCTATTTGAAGTCAACATTCTTGGGGAGGAACAGAATCAAAAGAGAGAACAGAAGCAAAGGGGGGCAGGGTAAGATGGAGGGAAATATAATTAGTCTTACACAGCATGACTATTATGGAAGTCATCTGCAAAAGTACACAGATGTGGCCTATATTGAATTGCTTGCCTTCCCAAAGGGAATGGGTGGGGAGGGAGAGATGAAGAGAAGCTGGAATTGAAAGTTTTAGGAACAACTGTTGAGTATTTTTCTTGCTACTAGGAAATAAGAAATACAGGTAATGGGATACAGAAAGTTATCTGGCCCTACAGGGCAAAAGAGAAGATGGGGACAAGGGAAGGGAGGGATGATAGAAGAGAGGGCTGATTGGTGATAGGGGCAATCAGAATTCTCGGTGTTTAGGGGTGGGGAGAGGGGACAAATAGGGACAAAATTTGGAACCCAAAATTTTGTGAAAATGAATGTTAAAATTCAAATAAATAAATAAATTGATAAATAAATAAATAAATAATAGAAACAAAAGAAAAAAGAAAAAAACAAAGATTTCAACGTAAAAATGTCAATAACTCCCATCTTAGGTTCCTATCATACCAACCCTGCAGCCATTTCCTTCTTTTGGTGAAAATAAAATCCAGAACATGATTTCTCTGTTCTATATCATTTGCCTTTCCTCCCAAATCATAAGAATCACTAACTTACCCAAAGAAACCTGGAGGAATAGGAGAATGGTCATATTTGTAGTCTGCGACTCAGTGAAGAAGTGACTTATGTAGACCAAATACCTAGCAATGAAAAAGAACCTCTGCTAATTCTGACACAATTAATGCTCTAGTATGGATGAAATTCATATCAGGTACAATTATATTTTATCGTAGGCATCTCTTAGCCATTACAAGAAGTACTTTCTTTTAAAAGAAAATTTACTGAAGAAGTGTGCAAAATATATGAACATAATTGTATGTCAAGGAAATTTTTTATGGGATGGTGGAGTTTAGTTTCTTCCCATCTCAAAGGAACTTACCTAAAGATAGAATTATCCAACTTGACACTTTTTCCATAAAATGAATGCTTGTTAGAATTATAAAATGTCTGACTTATGCAAGTTATGTTAGTTTCTTATGAACAACGTCCTAAACTGTGAAAGTATTGAGCAATATTGACTAGATTAGGAGGGTCAAACTCAAAAAGAAATAGCAAATTGCAAACTATACATGCAGAGCCCTACAGGCCATATATTGATTTAGAAAAGCACATGAATTCATGTGTTTTTATATATTTATTTTGTTAAATACTTTCTAATTAAATTTTAGCATGTTTGAAGTAGTAATTGGGAGTGTTATGGAGTTCCATGCAACTCATAAGCTGCACATTTGACTACTCTGTAGTAGATGACTCAGGTGCAATTTCCTGAAGCATATATTGTACTACATATTAATTTCTTCTTGGGTCACTTAAACATTTTGTAGGTGAGAACACAAAAGCCTGACCCTTTTGTTCCTTTTTTTTCCCTAATAGTAACAAAAACATTTAGCAGATAAAATAATATGGTACCACAACGTATCTTAAAGCTCCATAAATTTTGTATTTGTCCCAACAATGCATATAGCAGCCATTCATTTCCATTCACCCTGTTTAATTCTCATCTATGACTTTCAATATTGGTGTCGTGATGCTTCAAGGAGACTGGTTAAGCAGTTTTGCAAGAGACTTAGTCTCTTCTGCAAAAGAGTTGCTTCTCCAGGTAATGGTTTCGAGGATAAAAATATCATGATGTTCAAGTATTAATTTTTCCCCATTGTATTTATTTAGATTGGATTAGTTATGCTGAGGCAAAAACATGATATGACCGCTTTGTTTTACCTCTAATATCTAACTCACTTAAAGGAAGGAATAAAGGAAAGAAAGAAGAAAGGAAGAAAGGAAGGAAGGAAGGAAGGGAGGGAGGGAGGGAGGAAGGAAGGAAGGAAGGAAGGAAGGAAGGAAGGAAGGAAGGAAGGAAGGAAGGAAGGAAGGAAGGAAGGAAGGAAGGAAGGAAGGAAAGAAAGAGAAAGAAAGAAAGAAAGAAAGAGAGAGAGAAAGAAAGAAGGAAGGAAGGAAGGAAGGAAGGAAGGAAGGAAGGAAGGAAGGAAGGAAGCAAAGAAGGAAGAGAAGAATGAAGAGAGGAAGGAAAAAGGGGGAGAAGGGGAAAGATGGAAATAAAAAAGAGCATTGTTTGTTAAGTGCCTACAATACCCCAAGTGCTATGATAAGCAATTTACAAGTATTACCTTATTTGATCTTAAGACCAACCCTAAGTGGTAGGTGTTATTAATGTAACACTTCAGTCTACACATCTTTAAAGATACACAAGAGTGTATTTCATCCTACTTTTGAAAGTTCATATTGTAATCATCATGGCAAATGTGGCAGGTAAATCTCATTACTGATCATTAATAATGAAAGATTGGCTAATGGCAGTTTACAAAATTGATGTCAATGAGTTATTTTGAACAATTTTTCATTCTCTGGAGGAGTGACCTAGTGTTTCCAAAACTTTTGATTATGTATTTTTGAAATATTTTCATCTGAGAATGAAGGAAACCTTCCCAGCCATCCATTTCAGAGAGGTGGCTTATGGATTTCATAAACGTTCTCTGCTAATATCTACTGAGTTGCTTGCACCAAAAATTCTATCACTATTACTTCTAATGATTCACCACAATTATAGTACACACATATGTTTATATGTGTAAATACACACATATATGTATGTGTCTGTGTATTTATCTTTTAAAACTTCTACTGATGCCTTCCAAGTTCATGCTACATTAAAAGAACAAAAAGCAATATTACAAATCTAATTCATTTTCAGCTTGTACTTTGTCTTTAGATTTATTGTCAAATATCTTTCTTTAACAGAGAAATAAAAAGATAGATATAGACATGGCTAGATGTAGATGCAGTAGTGGATACATATATGTGTATACATAGCTTGGTATCTTAAGAAAGATTTGGAAAACTTGGGTAGAGTTAAGAACAATGAATCTAGTGTTTTAGATTGAGCTATAGAGATAGAGATCAAGATCTTAAGTTTGCTTCGTGGCTCCTCCATTTGTACCTATGTGACCTTGGCCAAGTCACTTAAACTTTTTAAGCTTCAATTTTCTTTTTCCTGAGTTGCTTAATCTAGTTGAACTATAGGATGATAGCCACTTCTGATTTGTAATCTATGATTAAAGATATGAATGTGATATGTATTAAAAAATTAAAAGCTGAATGAGATTTCCAATATACAGAGGTTTGGCATTTTATGTATAACAAACATTGGTTTTCATTAGCGACCAACTTCAGTTGAGATTAGAAAGGTAGAATGGACAAGGTTAGAGAATAGACCTGTTAGTTCCTTGATCTAGGGAACTTCCACTCAAGGAAAAGCCTATTAATACAGGATGGCAACTGTTCTGCAACTTATAAAGTCTTGGGGATTTCCCCAGAATACTTACTTTATTAAGTAACTTCCTATAGTCACATAGACATTATGCATGACAGTCAAGAAAGAGAGAAATAAGGAGACACTGTTAAAGAGTCATTTAGGGAGAGCAGGAGTAATAGTGAGGCAAACTTTGTGCTTTTTTGGTACAAAAAATGTAAAATGATCCAGTGAGAATGTATAGAAGAATGCAAGAATCAAAAAGGATGAAAGTATGAATTGTGTATTGTGAACACCTATATTGATGAAAGCACAGGTCCATTATGTATTTGAACAGAATTTCCTACTAGGAAATATTTTTACATGCAGAAAATGAGTGCCAAGTCTTTTTTAAAAAATATCATTATAAAACTAGAAGCTCAAAATTTGGTTGCATAAACTGCTATGTGATGATTGTTAGAGTTTCATTGGCACTATGTATCTGGAAAAAGAAGACACTCTTCCTGGTGGTTGGGTATGACACCAGTACTTCTTTGCTCAAAA
This sequence comes from Notamacropus eugenii, assembly GCF_028372415.1. Taxonomy (NCBI): domain Eukaryota; kingdom Metazoa; phylum Chordata; class Mammalia; order Diprotodontia; family Macropodidae; genus Notamacropus; species Notamacropus eugenii. The sequence goes on from NC_092873.1 coordinate 282,275,497, forward strand.
TATTAAAGGGATTTCTTCTATTTATAGAATAAAATAGAAGTTGCTTAGCTTAACATCAAAGGTTTTCTAAATCAGATCTCAATTTCACTTTTTGATTTCATAGAAATCAGATTTTTATTAACACTTTTTTCAAATTACAGATTCCTTTAGATCATACTCTCCCTCTCCTCTGTGTGTATTCCACATAACAAATTTATATGTATATATGCATAGAGTCTATATACAGAAATATGAGTATTAATGAACACACACATATATGCATACATATATGTATGTGTGTGCATATAGAGGGTTATATATATACAGCAAAATGTATTTATATGATTTTATGTATATATATATATGTGTGTGTATTATTATGATTTTATAAACACACCAATTAACAAACTGGAAAAAAATCAGACATTATATGCAATCTTCCAGATTTCAGAATTTCACAGCTGCAAAGTAGAATATAGATGATCTTTCATATCTCTTCTTTGGAATTTAGCTTGTTCATTTGGATTTTGTAAATTCTGTTTCAATTAATTTATAGTTAATATTGCTTCCATTTGCATTTCTTTAGTCATTTTATATAATTTCCCTTGCTCTATTTATTTCATTTTGCTTCAGTTTATGTAAGTCTTTTCATGATTCTCTGTATTCATCATGTTCCTCGTTTCTTATGAGAGTTACATTCCTCTATCACAATTTCTTCAGTCTTTGAGCAATTATTAGAATTAATAATTAGATTATTAGTGCCTGATAATCATAAAAATCCTTCTGTAAGTCATTTATAAAATATGTAGACTTTCTTTTGTAAATAACATCCTTGGAGTATTTACTTTAGTTACTTTAGTTGGATAATTCTCAAATTGTTTCTGGAATGATGTAGCAAATTCAATTTATTTTCAAAACGTTCTTCCTCACTCATGTAAGCTTTAGCCAAAGTGGGTTACTAGCAATTCATTGATCTTGTCTTTATCTCTGTCACTGTATACATTAGAGCAGGCCATGCTTGATGTTTAGCGTTCAGTCCTTCAATATATTCACTAGTTGAAATGGTTTCTTTTTTTAAAATCCCACTCAGGGATATATTTTTCTTTTTTGCCCTAGCTAGAAATGACCTTATCTTTATGAAATTTCAATTTAGGATCTCTTGTGTCTGATCACTCATGTTGTTTTATGAATATATCTTTAAAAAGAATTCTTTTTATAACCACAAATTCACAGGCTATCAGTGGGCAACAGAAAATGATGTGAGACAGAATCTTACTTGTTAAATGAGACATGTTTGTGTGAAAATAGATAAACAGATAGAGATGTAAACTAGGGTTAGACACAGAAAAACATAAATTTTCATGAGAAATGGCCTACACAGCCCCAGAAGAAAATGGAAGACCAGAAAAGCCGGAAGACATGTATTCCTAAAGCATATTTCCCAAGTAAGAACTAATAAGTAATTTTTAAAAATTATTAGGCATCTACTATGTAATTAGAGAAAACAAATAGAATGGAAAGACACTAAAATGAATTATTCAAATTGCAATTTCAACCATGTCACTCCTTCATTCAATGAACTCTGGTAGTTCCCATCACCTTGGAATGGTAATTTAAGATAAATGGTGGATGGGGGAAGAGTTAAAGATCTCATCCATGAATAAGTCTTAATACCTTTTGTTAATTTCTACTGAGGCACTGGGTCAGAGGGTCATGCTGTCCGGCTCTGAAAAGTATATAAATACTCTGAGATGCTGTTTTACTTTGGGGCTTAGATTTGGAAGAAGGTTTGTGTACCAGATGAGATTCTGGGAAGCTGCTAAGGAGACCCCTGGCTTTGAAAAACCAGAAGTTAGTGCTTTTTCCTCTGGTAGCTATGAATGTATTGCTAATGGTCACACAGTTGGAAGCTCTGTCTGTTGATTTTTATTTCTCTGTTTGTATTTTCCCTGAAGTTCAGGGTGACTTGGTATTGGCTAAGAAACAGAGAGGTAGACAAGTGGAATAGACTTGGCACTCAAGACACAGTAGGCAAGGAATATAGCAACCTTCTGTTTGGTAAACCCAAGGACCCCAGCTTCTGGGAAAAGAACTCACTGTTTGACAAAATTTGCTGGGAAAACTGGATAACAGTGTGGCGGAAATTAGGCATAGAGCCATACCTGACACCATACACAAGAATAAAGTCCAAATGGGTACATGATTTAGGTATAAAGATTGATACCATGAATAAACTGGAGAAGCAAGGAATAGTGTATTTATCACATTTATGGAGAAGGGAAGAATTTTTTACTAAAGAAGAGATAGAAAGCATTATGAAATGCAAAATGGATAATTTTGATTACATTAAACTGAGAAATTTTTGCACAACCAAACCCAATGCAACCAAAATCCGGAGGAATGTAGTAAATTGGGAAAGAATTTTTACAGCTAAGCTCAGAGATAAAAGCCTCATTTCTAGAATTATATAGAGAACTGACTCAAATGTATAATCATACAAGTCATTCCCCAATTGATAAATGGTCAAAGGATATGAACAGGCAATTTTCAGAAGAAGAAATTAAAGATGTCTATAATCATATGAAAAAATGATCTAAATCACTATTGATTAGAGAGATGCAAATCAAAACAACTCTGAGGTACCACATCACACCTATAAGATTTTCAAACATGACAGAACAAGAAAATGATAAATGCTGGAGAGGATGTGGGAGAGTTGGCACACTAATTCATTGTTGGTGGAGCTGCGAGCACATCCAATCATTCTGGAGAGCAATTTGGAACTATGCCCAAAGGGCTACAAAAATGTGCATACCCTTTGACCCAGCAATATCGCTACTAGGACTGTATCCCCAAGAGATCATAAAAATGGGAAAGGGTCCCACATGTACAAAAATATTTATAGCAGCACTCTTTGTAGTTGCCAAAAACTGGAAGTCAAGGGGATGTTCATCAATTAGGGAATGGCTGAATAAATTATGGTATATGAATGTAATGGAGTACTATTGCGCCATAAGAAATGATGAACAAGAAGACTTCAGAGAGGCCTGGAAGGACTTATATGACCTGATGCTGAGTGAAAGGAGCAGAACCAGGAGAACTTTGTGCACAGCAACGACCACAGAGTGTGAGAGTTTTTTCTGGTAGACTTGGAATTTTGTAATAACGCAAGAACTTCTTAAAAAAAAAAAATCCCAATGGTGGGTCTCTAAGGCAAAATGCCTTCCACACTCAGAGAAAGAAATATGGAAGTCATTTGCAAAATGTAGCAGATCATGTTTGTGTATGTGTATGTTTTTGTGTATCATGTTTTGATTTGTTATATGATTTCTTCCATTTATTTTAGTCTGACTACATAGCATGACTATAGTGAAAATGTACTCAGTAGGAAAGTATATGTAGAACCTGTACAGAATTGTTTGCAGTCATGGGGAGGGAGGGGGGTAGTGGGGAGTAGGTGTGCTGGGGATAAAATCTCAATTGTATGCCAGTGATTGTTAAACATTAAAAAAAAAAAAAAAGAAATGAGGTTCAGGGTGCTGACTTTTTCCAATGAACTAAGAGAATGATATCTGTACTTAATTAAAGTAGATTGCTGACTCTTCAAAAGTTGCTTTCTTTTTAGAAAAGCAGTTCTAATAACCTGTTCATCAGGCCCTCCTGTGTATGCTGGCATTCTTTCTGTTACACAACTCAAGGATTAAAAAAAATTGCCTCCTTGGCATTCAAAGTCCTTCATAACCTAGTAATATTGTCTTTTAAAGATGGCACAACCTAGTATTGCTGCAAAACGTTTTTGGGGGGCTATTTTCTGTATTGTTACTCAGCCCCCCAAAATGGAACAAATTGTTCATGACAATACAATAAACATAACGGAGTTTGAATGAGATATTTTTGTTTGTTTGTTTTTTGCTTCTGAACTTTGCTAGTTATTCTACTGAGAGCTTGTATACAATGACTAGATGTACTTATTTATACCTTCCAAGAAAGTTAAACCAACAAAGAATTCCTTTCTTCAAAAGCAAAGAAACAAAAATGTTCCCCCAGAAAGCACTCTGGTTGAGTTCTTAACCAGTATCAAAATAAATTAAAGCTTCATAAAGCATAAAAAGTAATAAAAATATAGGCCTTTGCTACCTTTGCTTGCTTTTTACATCCCTGTCTTTCCCACCTACTATTCAATTCAATTACACTGCCCTTCTTGTTGATTTTCAAACAAGACACTCTATCTATCTCTCACCTTTGGGCATTTTTTTCTTACAATCCCTTATGCCCAGAAAGTTCTCCTTCTTTACCTTTCCTTATTATTGGCGATTCTCTTTGCCTGGAATCTCTTCAGTTTCCAACTTTATCTCAAAGAATTTCTTCTTTCAAAACATTGTTCAAGCACTGATGTTTATGTGAAACTTTTTCCATTCCCCTCAACTGCCAGTGCTCTCCTTCATACATGTCCTTGTATTTAAGTAATCTTATTGTCTTTATCTTTATTATATACAAAACACACATGTGCATATATACATATATATGTATGTGCATATACACATATACACACTTATACACATATACACACATACATATACACACATGTAGACATATACATTTACACACATATGCTCTTGTTGTTTCTCCTAATAAATTTTAAACTCCTTGTGAAAAAAATATCCATTCATTTTCTGTATTTGTATCCTCTTAGGGCATCTAGGAATCCCAGTGGATAGAACTCCTCTTTCTGAGTTCAAATGTGGCATAAGACAATTATGTAATACTAATTAGAGCTAAAGATCTTCCTCATGTATTAATAGACCTCACTTCGAACCCATTTAGGGGAGTTTGACTAGTTTTGATTGTTTTGTAGGAATACCTTCACTTTTTATTAATTAATGAGGCACTGAATTACAAGATTCTTGCCCTCTAAAAACTGTATATATATACTCTGAGGTGAGGTTTTGCTTTGGAGGCTTCTTTGGAAGAAGGTTTGTATGCCAGATGAGACTGTGGGTAGTTGCTCCCCCATAGCTCTGAAAATCCAGATGTTGGTGTTCATCTCTCTGGTAACTATATATGTATGTAATGATCAGACAGTTGGATTTATCTGTTGATCTGTGATGCATATATTGCTTATGGTCAGACAGAAGTCCTATGTGTTGGTCTTTATTTCTCTGCTTGTATTTTCTCTGTTGGTGAATGTAGTCAAAGTAGATTGTTAATCCCTCAATAGTTGCTTTCCTTTTAGAAAAACAGGTCTATCAGGCCCTCCTGTATATGCCAGGGTACTTGCTGCTACAAATTACTTGCTGTGTAACCTGGGTAAGGCACTCAACCCTATTCACCTCAGTTTCTTCATCTGAAAAATAGAGCTGGAGAATGAAGTAGCAAAATATTCCAATATCTTTGCCAAGAAAATCTCAAATGGGGTCAAAAAGAGTCAGCTAATGCTTAAAAACAGCAATACCAAATTTTGTAATCCCAACACATGGAGCATAGTAAGTACTCTTGCTAATTGATTGGTGATACAGCTTGGTTCCCAAACAAGAGAGAGAAATAATTTCTCCATCTTGTCAGAGTTTGTAGAAGAGGGCTCTATAACACTACATACAATAGCAGACTTTAATCATGTTTAGGATGCTTAACTGAACTCTTCTTTCTTCCCCCACTCTTTAATCTAAAATACCATTTTCCATAGAAAGTCATTCCAAAATTTTGTTTAAAATTCTAGAGTCTTCCATTTCTTAATCCTCATTTCTTCTATATGTAAGTTGTTAATATATATTTGTTGTCTTCCCCATTAGGTAGAAAAAGGATTGTATTTTGCTTTATTCTGCATCTTTAGTTTTGTTGATGGAGAGTTTTGTTCATGGAGAGGTAGTAAGTTATAGGCATGATAAGTTGAACCACAGTGCAATCGATTACCATCACTTTCTAGAAATAATGGTAACATTTATTTGATTGGTGTATTCAGAGCAAAAGGTGAATGATTAGGGAAAGGGGTGGTGGGAAAGGAGAAATGAAGCTGGTACATGCTGACAGTTCAGGTAGTAACGTGTCTAGAGTGGATGAATGCATGGTTTGCCACTGTCTCAATATATCAGGGAAAAAATTATTCTGTGGTCTAAGATCCCCATTACTACATGCATGTTTTTGTTTCTAAAGATATGATGGAGGAGAGAGAGAGAGAGAGAGAGAGAGAGAGAGAGAGAGAGAGAGAGAGGATTGTGGGAGGAGAAAGAGAAAATGAAATGCAAGCAAAAGGGATTCAGATTCAATTAATAAGTAGAATTCCACAAAACATCTTTCTCACCCTCTTTAGTGGATCTATAACCTGCACTTCAGAAATGTTGAGTGCTGGTAGCAAAAATCACAGCTTTTGAATTCCAGACACTTCCTAATATAAGCTATTACATTCTAGAATGTGCTGCAAGTATTTGTGTATCTTAATAGCATTATATTTCAAATACCTTAAGTCTAGGAACTGTTTCTATTCATCTTTATAATCCCACCTCTTCAGCACAGTACCCTTCCTAGGACAATTGGTGTTTAACACACACACACACACACACACACACACACACACACACAGAGTTACATGCTGTAAAAAGAACATAGCAATGAGATATTACCCAAAAAGCTACCCAAAGCTAGTTAATAATGATGTGTATTCTAGTGATATTTTATTCTTTAAGTCCATTCTTCAGGAAAATTTAAGTGGCAAGAGGAAAACTTTAAAAATATTTTTTCTTATTTATTTAAAAATGACAATATATTAAAAAAAAAAGAAACACCTTTATTTTCACTATACTAAGTACAATACTAAAGAGTCCTAAGGGTATAAAACATTAGAGGGTTCATTTCATTCAGTTTTAACTAAGACTAGAAGTATTATTCATCATATTACGGCCAGTTTTATGATTCATCAGGAAGTCACAGAATTTTAAATTCATCCATTAACATGTTGCTTTCTCAAGCTATAAAATTTGATTCTGCCTCTTGGGAAAAAGCAGTACAAATTTAGTTTCATTCTCAAGATAGCACTTCATGTATTTGAAGGGAGTTGTCATACTCACCCTTCCCAAATATGATCTCCAGCTTAAAAACTACCAATCATCTAGATTCTTTTTTTGCTATTCTGGTTATGTCCATCTGTACTTTTTTCCCTTTTTTGAATGTCTTTCTAAAGTGCCTTTCGTAAAAATGAAAACATCTCCCTTAACTTACTCTGACGAAGATAGATTAACTTAGGACTCCACTTCCAGGTGTTGGGCACTATGTATTTTAATAGTATATTATTGTTTCCAATTGCATGTAAAGAATATTTTTAACATTCTTTTTTCATAAAATTTTGAGTTCCAAATTTTCTCCTTCTCTCCCTACGACAATAAACAATTTGATATGTTATACATGTGCAATCATGTAAAACTTATTTCCATATTAATTGTGTTGTGAAAAAAGAAACAGAACAAAAGAAAACAAAAAGAACATATCTACATTCAGACTCCATGAGTTGTTTATCTGAATGTAGACAGCATTTTCCATCAAGAATCTTTTGGGATTGTCTTAGCACATTGCATTGCTGAGAAGAGATAAGTGAATCAAAGGTGATGATTGCAAAATGTTATAGTTACTGTGCATGATGTTTTTCTCATTCTGCTCAGTCACTTTGCATCAATTCTTGTAAGTCATGGCAAACATTTAGTAATTGAGGATATGCCATCTCACAAAAGAATTTATAATTTTTTTTGTACATGTATGTCCTTTTCCTTTAAAAAAAAAATTCTTTGGGTGATTTCTGTTTCCAGGAGTGGAGTGATCAGTAATTGCTATCTCTCTCCCCTTCTTGACCTCAACCAGCCCAGAAATTATTTCCCTAGAAAAAAACCCTGGAAGAGTGCAAGCAGCAGAAGGGGTAAACAGACTGTCAGCACAGGAGGCTAGAAAGATCCCTAAAGAGGGTTCCCCTTGCTGTGACCAAAGGCGACCAGTGCAGGATCAGAGCTCTCCCAGGGAGTCCCATCTCAACAAACCGCAACTCTCAACACTAGGACCACAGGTATGTCTCAGCACCTCAGTGGAATCAGGAATACACTAGCTCCGAAAGCTGAGATTGCCTATGCTTTAGCTCAGCAGAGCTAAGGATACTCCAGTGTCCAGACCACCCCACTCCACAAACATACACACACACACACACACACACACACACACACACACACACACACACACACACACATACACACACACACACTTAACTAGCTATCTCCAGGGTAACTGTGAGGAAAACCCAAAAAAGATCTCACTAGGCCTCTTTTTTCAAACATCAGCCAGATCAGCACCAGGCAAGCTTCATCATTTAATTTCTAGCTACAAAAACCAGAAGCCACAACACACAAAGCCTCAAATTTTAGGCACAAGAAATGTGGGACAGAGCTCCCTGTGCCGCAGTTGAAGAGTTTTACCCTAAAAAAGTCAGGAAAGGGATTATTATCATGAGCAAAAAGGTAGAAGCAGAAAAGAAAAGACCATAGAATATTTCTATGAGGACAAGGACCAAAACACAAATACCAAAGAAGTCAGAATTGAGAATACACTCGCATCTGAAACTTCAGAAAGGAATATGAACTAGTCAGAAGAACAAAGAGCCTTCTTGGAAAAGCTCTAGAAGGATTTGAAAACCCAAATTAGAGAAATAGAAGAAAAATTGACCAATGATTTTAAAAATATGAAAAAGAATTCACTGAAGAGAACAGCTCCTTAAAAAGGAAAATTGGACAAATGGAAAAGGAAATACAAAACCTAACTGATGAAAATAACTCCTAAAAAGATGGACAATGAGATGCAAAAGTTAACTGAAGAAAACAATTTAAAAATAAAATAGTAGAAGCTAATGAATCTATGAGACATCAAGAGTCAGCCAAACAGAATCTAAAGAATGCAAAGATAAAAGAAAACGTACAATTGACAAAACAACTGACCTTGAAAATAGATCCAGGAGAGAAAATCTAAGGATTATTGGTCTACAAGAAAGCCATGATGAAGAAAAAAGAACCTGGACAATGTGATCCAAGAAATCATAAAGGAAAATTGCCCAGAAGTCCTAGATCCTGAAGGTAAAATAGTCATTGAAAGAATCCACCATTCACCTCCTGGAAGGGACCCCAAACTTAAAGCACCAAGGAATATCATTGCCAAATTCCAGCACTATCAAGTGAAGAAGAAAATAGTGCAGGCAACCAGAAAGAAAAAATTCAAATTTGAGGAACTACAGTCAGGATCACATAGGACCTTGCAGCTTCTACATTAAAAGCTCAAAGGAATTGGAATATGATGTTCCATAACACAAAGGAGCTGTGACAGCAACCAAGGGTCAATTACCTAGTAAAGTTGAGCATAATATTTCAGGCAAGGAGATGGACATTCAGTGAAATAAGGGGCTTCCAGATCTTCCTGATGAAGAGGCCAGAACTCAACAGAAAATCTGATCTTCAAACACAGGTCTCAAGGGAGGCTTTAAAAGGTATATGGGAAAAAAACAAAAACAACTTATTACACAATATAGGTAAACTATTTACATTCCTATAAGGGAAGATGATAGTTTTTAATCTTGATAATTGTGCATCTATTATGAAATGTAAAAGCGATATAGACATATAGAGAGTGTATAAATTAAATGATGTAATGATGACAAATGTGATTTAAAGGTGTGAAGGAATTGTAATTGGAGATGTGAAAAGGAGGAGGGAGAAAAAATAAATTCCATCAAGGGAAGAGGCACAAAAATACATGACAGTAGACGGAAAGAGGGGAGGGAGCTTAGTATTGTATGAGAGGTACTCTTATCTGATTGGATTCAAGGAGGGTACAACAAACTCAGTTAGGTATAGAAATACAACTGGCTCTATAGGCAATCAGAGGGGAAGGGGGAAAGAAAAGAGAGTGGAGACTAAAAGGGAGGAAGAAGTAGTGAGGGGAAAGGGGATTAAAAGGGAGGGGAGCTGAAATAAGGGAGGGAAGACTGAAGGAGGTGATGGTCACAAATTAAAACTCTATTGGGGAGGGGAAGGAAGAAGGGAGAATTAAAAGCATGAGAAAGGGGAAAGGGAATGAAGTGAAAGACATCAATAGTAATCATAACTGTGAATGTGAATGGGATGAACTCTCCCATGAAACAGAGGATGGTAAAATAAAGAGCTATAATCCAACAATATGTTGTTTATAAGAAACATATCTGAAATGGGCAGATACACGAAGAGTAAATGTAAAATATTGGAGCAGATTTTATTGTACTTCATCTGGTGTAAAAAAAAGGAGGGGTAGCAATCCTAATCTCAGTCAAAGCAAAAACAGAAATAGATGTAATTAAAACAGATAAGGAAGGAAACTATATCTAGCTAAAAGGCCCCATAGACAACGAAGCAATTTCATTACTAAACATATATGCTCCAAGTTGTATAGCATCCAGATTCTTAGAGGAGAAATTAGGGAAGTTACAGGAAGAAATAGACAGTAAAACTATACTAGTAGGGGACCTCAACCTCTGCCTCTCTGAACTTGATAAATCTAACCTCACAATAAGCAAGAAACTACTAAAGGAAATGAATAGAACCCTAGATAATGTGGATATGTAGATCTCTGGAGAAAACTGAATGGCGATAGAAAGGAATACATCTTTTCCTCAGCAGTACATGACACATATACAAAAATTGACTATGTATTAGGCCATAAAAACCTCACAACCAGTTCAGAAAAACAGAGACAGTCAATGCATACTTCTCAGATCACAATGCAATAAAACTTATATGTAATTAAAGGCCATGGAAACATAAAACAGAAACTAATTGGAAACTAAAGAATCTAATCCTAAAGAAAGAGTGGGTTAAATAACAAACTATAGAAACAATCAACAACCTCATTCAAGAGAATGACAGTAATGAAACAACCTACCAAATTTTATGATATATTGCAAAATCAGTTCTTCGGGGAAGTTTTATATCTTTGAGTGCCTACATGAATAAAACAGAGAAAAAAAGAGATCAATTCATTAGGTATGGAGCTGAAAAAACTCGAAAAAGGACAAATTGAAAATCCCCACATAAATACCAACTTAGAAACTGAGAACCACAGGAAAGATTAATAAAATTGAAATTAAGAACACTATTGAACTAATAAAACTAGGAGTTAGTTTTATGAAAAAAAACAATAAAATTGATAAACCTTTGGTCAATTTTATTTTTAAAAAAGTAAGAAGAAAATGAAAGAAACAGTAGTCAATGTATATAGTAATCTAGTGTTTGACAAACCCATAGACTCCAGTTTCTGGGATAAGTACTCAGTGTTCCACACAATTTCTGGGAAAACTGAATAACAGTATGACGGAAACTAGGCATAGACCAATGCCTGATACTGTACACAAGAAAAAAGTCCAAATGGGTACATGATATAGGTATAAAGACTGATACTATAAACAAATTAGTGGAGTGAGGAACAGTGTATCTATCAGATTTATGGAGAAAGGAAGAATTTTGACTAAACAAGAGATAGAAAACATTAGGAAGTGCACATTGAATAATTACATTAAATTGAAAATTGTTTTGCACAAACAAACCCAATGAAACCAAGATCCGAAGGAAAGAAAAAAGCTGGGAAAAATTTTTTGTTACTAGTGTCTCTGATAAAGGCATCATTTCTAAAATATATGAAGAACTGAGTCAAATGTACAAGAACACAAGTCATTCCCCAATTGATAAATGATCAAAAGATATGAACACCCAGTTTTCAGAGGAAGAAATCAAAACTATCTACAGTCATATGAAAAAATGCTCTAAATCACTATTGATTAGAGAGATGCAAATCAAAACAACTCTGAGATACCACTTCACATGTATCAGATTGACTAAGATGACAAAACAGGATGATGATAAATGTTCGAGAAGATGTGGGAGAGTTGGAACACTAATTCATTGTTGCTGGAGCTCTGAGCTGATCCAGCCATTCTGGAGAGCAACTTGGAACTGTTCCCAAAAGGCTACAAAAATGTACATACTCTGATCCAGCAATGCAGTTTCTAGGACTGTATCCCAAAGAGATCACAAAAATGCAAAAGGGTCCCACATATATAAAATATTTGTGGCAGCACTCTTTGTGGTGGCCAAAAACTGGAAACCAAGGAGATGCCCATCAATTTGGAAATGACTGAATAAATTGTGGTATATGAATAAAATGGAATGTTATTGCACTGTAAGAAACGATGAACAGGAAGACTTCAGAAAGGCCTGAAACGACTTATATGAACTGATGCTGAGTACAAGGAGCAGAATCAGGAGAACTTTATACACAGTAACAACCACAGTGTGCAAGGATTTTTTTCTGGTAGACTTAGAACTTCATTACAATGCAAGGACTTAAAATATTCCCAATGGTCCCTTAAGGCAAAATGTCTTCTACATCCAGAGGAGGAACCATGGAATTTGATTTCAGAATGCAGCAAATCATTTTCTTTTTTATTACATTTTGGTTTATTTTATGATTTATCCCATTCATTTTAATTCTTCTATGCAACATGACTAAGGTGAAAATATATTTAATAGGAATATTTGTGTAGAACCTAAAAAAAATTCTTTGGGATATAGACCTTATAGTGGTATTACCAGATCAAAAGGTATGCACAGTTTTAGTACTCTTTGGGCATAGTTCCAAATTATTTTCTAGAATGGTTGGATCAGTTCACAACTCCACCAAAACTGCATCACTCTCTTAATTTCCTCAAACTGTTTCCAATATTTACCATTTTCTGTTTCTGACATATTTGCCAATCCATTTTGTATCTCAGAGTTGTTTTAAATTTGCTTTTCTCTATTCAATAGTGACATAGAGGGTTTCTTAAATATGACTATAGATCTCTTTAATTTCTTTGTCTGAAAACTTCCTCTTGTTCATTTCCATAGACCATTTATCAGTTGGAGAATGACTAGCATTCTTGTGAATTGGGCTCAATTTTCTATATATTTGAGAAATGAAGTCTTTTTTAGAGACACTTGCAGTAAAAATGATTTACCAGATTTCTTCTTTCCTTGTCTTGGTTGCAGTGGTTTTGTTTGTGCAAAACCTTTTCTTTTCATTTAATATAATCAAAGTTATCTGTTTTACATTACATCTTGCTCTCTATCACTAGTTTGATCATAAATTTTTCCCTGTTCCCTAGATCTTAAAAGTAAACCATTCCTTGCTCTCCTAATTTGATTATGGTATCACCCTTTATGACTAAATTATGTATCCCTTTTGACCTTATCTTGGTATATGCTGTAAGATGTTGGTGTATACTTAATTTTGGCAAGCTGTTTTCCAATTTTTCCAGCAGCGTTATTTATTTATTTATTTTTGGTCAAACACTGAGGTTCTCTATCAAAAGTAGGTATCTTTGAGTTTATCAAACTTTAGGTTACTATGGTCATTTACAATCATTTCTTGTGTACCAAATCTATCCCACTGACTCACAATTCTATTATTTAGCCAATACGAGAAAGATTTGATGATTGTTCCTTTATAATACAGTTTGAGATCTGGTATAGCTAGCCTACCTTCCTTTGCATTTTTTTTTTCATTAATTCACTTGATATTCTTGAACTTTTGGTTTCAGATAAATTTAGTTATTATTTCTTGAAGCTCTAAAATCGGTTTGGGTATTTTGATTGGTATGGCACTAAATAAATTAATTTAGGTAGCATTGTCATTTTTGTTATATTTATTTTGCCTACAAATGAGCAATTTATATTTTTTCCAATTATTTAGATGTAACTTTATTTGTGTGAAGAAATGTTTTGTAATTGTGTTCATAAACTTCCTGAATTTCTGGTGGCATGTAGAATTCCAAGTATTTTGTATAGTTTCTACTTATTTTAAGTGATTTTTTTTTCCTATCTCTTGCTATGGGACTTTGTTGGTAATATATAGCAACATGGTTGATTTGTGTGATTTTTTTTATATCCTGCCACTTCACTAAAATTTTTAATTATTTCAACTAGTTCTTTTTAGTTGACTCTCTAGTATTATCTAAGTATACCATCATATCATCTGCCAAGTGAGAGTTTTCACAGCATTTGATAAATTTCATTTTATTACCTTCTTGCATTCATTCTCTTTGATGAAATTATTGATTGTTTCTATTTGTTCTTTGCTTGATTCCTTCTTTGGGATTGTATTATTTTATTACCAATTAATTTTGAATCAACCTTTCCATTGCCATTTCATGGAATCTAACTCTATTACATTATGATCTAAAACATGAATTTAATACTTCTACATTTCTGCATTTGATTGTGAGATTTTTATGCTTCAATGAATGACTGTGTGTGTGTGTGTGTGTGTGTGTGTGTGTGTGTGTAGCTGCCACATGCCACTGGGGAAAAATATATTCGTTTTTATCCACTTTTAGTTTTCCCCAGAGGTCCACAATATCTGATATTTTTAAAATTCTATTCACTTCATTAACTTCTTTCTTGTTTATTTTATGCTTAGATTTTTCTAGTTCTAAGAGGGAAATGTTGAGTTCCCATACTACTATAGTTTTGCCTTCTATTTCTTCCTGTAACTCACTTAATTTCTTTTAAAAATTTGACAATATGTCATTCGATGTATATGTTTATAGTTGACTATATCCACTATCTAAGGTACCTTTTAGCAAGATGTAGTTTTTTTTTTCTTGTCTCTTTTAATTAGATCTACTTTTGCTTTTGCTTTTTCTGAGATCAAGAATGCTATCAGTGATTGTTTTTTTTACTTCCACTAAAGCATAAAATATTCTGCTTCAAACTTTTAACTTTTCTCTGTGTATGTCTCTCTCCTTCAAATGTATTTCTTGTAACAACATAGTATAAGATTCTATTTTTTTTAATCCACTCTATTATGCTCTTCCATCTTATGGGAAAGTTCATTGAATTCCTATTCACAGCTATGATTACTGTGTTATTTCCCTCCATCATATTTTCTCCATTTATCCTTTTATCACTCTCTCTTTCCTTTCACCATGTCCCTTCTACCCAGTATTTTGATTCTGACCTCTTCTTTCTTCAATCTGTCCTCCATACTCACTACCCCCTTTTTCTCATTTCCTTTGCATTTAATTCAGTAAAGGAGAAGATAGATTTCTATACAAAACTGAGTATTCACTTTTTGAACCAAATCCAATTAGTAAGGTACAAACAGTTCTCAAACCATTCCCTTCTTTACCTCCATCATATTGGGCCATTCAAATATCTTCATATTATATATTTTACCCTATTCTGTCTTTCCCCTCCATCTTCTCCCAGTGCAATCCTCTTTCTCATCTTTATTTTTTTCATACTATCCCATTAAAGTCAATTTATACTCACACATTCTCTCTGTGTATACTCTTTCTAATTACCCTAACAGACATATAGATCTTAAGAGTTACAAATATCATCTTCTTATAGAGGGATGTAAACAGTCTAACCTTCTTAATAGCGTTTGTTGTTTTCCTTTCCTCTTTACCTTTCTACTCTTCCCTTGAATGTTGTATTTGAAAATCAAATTTTCTGCTCAGCTCCAGTGTTTTCATCAGGAATGTTGAAAGTCCCCTATTTCATTAAATATTCATGTTTCTCATAAAGATTGTGCTCAGTTTCGCTGTGTACCTGATTCACTGCTGTAATACAAGCTCCTTTGCCTTCTGGAATATCATATTCCAGAGTTGTCTGGTCCTTTAATTTAGAAGGTGCTAAGTCCTGCATAAACCTCACTGTGATTCTTTGATATTTGTATTGTTCTGCTTGCAGTATTTTCTCCTTTAACTGAGAGTTCTGAAATTTTGCAATAATATTCTTGTGAGTTTTCATCTTGGAATCTCTTTCAGGAAGTAATTGATGGATTCTTTCAATTATTATTTTACTTTTTGGTTCTAAGACATCAGAGAAGATTTTCTTGATAATTTCGTGAATGATGATGCCCCTGTTCTTTTTCAACATGGCTTTCAGGTGGTCCAATAATTCTTAATTTGTCTCTCTTGGGTCTATTTTGAATGCCAGTTGTTTTTTCAATAAGATATTTTATATTTTCTCCTACTTTTCAATTTTCATTCTTGATTCTTGGTCATAGAGTCATTAGCTTCTATTTGCCCAGTTTTAATTTTTAAGGAAGTTTTCCTTCAGTGAATTTTTGTACTTCACTTTTCCTTTGACCAATTCTACTTTTTAAGGATTTTATTTTCATTAGTGAATTTTTGTACATCGTTTTTCATTTTGGGGACATCCTTTACCAAACTGTTGATTTTATTTCATAATTCTCTTGTATAATTCTGATTTCTTTCCCCAATTTTTCTTCTATTTGTCTTATTTACTTTTTAAAATCACTTTTAGAATCTTGCAGGAGGTCATTCTGGGTTTGAGATCACTTCATATTTCTCTTTGAGGCTTCACATGTAGGTTTTTTGACATTGTTGTCCTTTTCTGAGGTTGTGTTCTGATCTTCCCTATCACTAAAGTAGTTTTCTATGATCAGGGTTTTTATTTTCTTTTGTTCTTTTATTCATTTCCCTGCCTATTTCATGACTTTTAAAGTTGAGCTCTGTTTCTTGGACACAGGGGACATTACGCCATGTTTCTTGCACCAGGGACAGGGGCCTTAACACTGGTTTATTGTGCCAGAGCCTCTGGTGCTGGTGATTCAAATGGTATTGAATTGGGGTCTTTAGAAGGTATGGTTCTCTTGCTGTGCTAGAGGGTTACCTGACCTAGTTACCATATTTCCTAGGCCTGATAACTGACCTGCTGCATCAGGGCTTGAGACCTCACAGCTGGCCCACTGTGCTGCTGGCATGCTCAGCCAGATCATCTGGCCTCAGTTGATCATCTGCTCTGGGGTTAAGGGACTGCTACTGGGTCACCTGGACAATGCCTCCACTGCACTGTGCTCTCCTTTAACTCAAGTGAGACAGATTTTTCCACAAGTCCTTCTAAATTATCATGGGCTGCAAATTCTTTTCACTTCATTCTATTGTTGGTTGTTTTTGCTCTAGAATTCATTTTGAGATGAATTTAAGTTGTTTTGAGGGAAACTGGGGAGATCTCATACAACTCCCTGTCTTTTCTCCATCTTGGCTCCACCTCTCCCATTGCATATTTTTTTAAATATAATCCAACATATTTTCCTGTATTCCAGTGCTGCCTCTATGCATTACTGGATTGCAACATTTATGAGTAAAAGAAATTTCTATTAGTCACAATGAGAGAGAGGAGAGAGGAAAAGAGACACAGAGAGAGAGAGAGAGAGAGAGAGAGAGAGAGAGAGAGAGAGAGAAAGTTACTAACAACAGTAGGACTTAAAAGTTCCTGAACAGAAATGCCCCTAGGAATCTTCATTATCGCCTCTCAAAACAGGACTAATTAAATCAGACAGTCATGCAATTAGCATATTTTAAGTCCCTAGTATGTGCCAAGCACTGTACTAAGCACTGTGGATACAAAAGAAAGTAGAAAAAAATAGTCCATTATCTCAAGAAATTCAGAGCTCAACAGGTAAGATAACAATGAACTATATACAAACAAGATATTATATATGCTACAGACATACATGCAGGTACATGTACACATATACACACATATATACACATGTATACATGTGTTATATAATACACACATATATCATGTACGTGTGTCATATATGTGTACATTCTATGTATGTATCTATGTGTGTGTGCATAATATATGATGGTATGTCATGTATATGTGTACATATACATACATACTCACGTAGATATACATATATAAATACACAAATGTACACACACACAGACGCACATAGAATCAATTGGATATAATTAACAGAGGTAACGTACTAGCACTAAGCTACACCTGGAAAACCTTCTCATAGTAGGGACTTTAGCTGAGACTGGAAGACAACTAATGAAGGTAGGAGGGAGAGAGAGCTCCTGGCATTGGAGATATCCAGGAAAAGTCTTCAGAACTTGTAAATGAAATATTATGAGTGAGAGATAGTAAAAACAGGTAGTGTTTTTGATCCCCAATGCATAATTTAAAAAATTAATGTATAAATGTGATGCCTAATAGTAAGGAAAAAAAAATATCTTGGAGTAGTATAAGAGCTGAAATGGGAATATTCACACACAGAAAATGTAGCCTTATTGAAATAATGATTTCATGCTCCAAGATGAAATTTCAGTGATCAGGTGAATCATCAATTTGGAACCAGTATTTTTCTTAGTTTCACAGTTTATGTGGAGAGAACTGATCCAGAATTTTTTATAAGGCTGAAAGTGTCTGCTGAATTCAGGGGTGCCATAATTACACAAAAATTAAACATGTGGATCTGACCTAATATAAATTACTGTTTCTTAAGAATGTACTTTAAAATTAATAAAATTTTTGGTGGAAGAATTTCTTATTTGTGAACAAACTTTCTTGTGATCTAAGTAGAAAATGAAGTTTTATTTTTTCGGTCCTCTATAGTGTCTTTAATCCATAGAGTCCATAAAAAATAGAGGATAATTGATTTAATGATTGTTTACCTTTCCCAACATGGCTATGTGAACCTCCAAATGTGATAATTTTGTTTACTAATGTTTCCATCCATGTAAAGTACATGCTATGGTTTATTTAGTGAGAATGATTCCATTCTGAACAAAAAAGAAAAAATATTCCTACATAAATTCCAAGCATGGAAATTTGAGGAATTGGACTACTCTCATTTCTTGGTAGACATGGGGGAAACAATAGGTAGAGCATAATACATATTCTATCACTTATCTGATGGGTTGTTGATCTTACTGAATGAACTGATTTCTTTTTTATCTCCCATTTAAAAAAAAATATTATGTTGAGTTTGGTGACAGACACTTTTAATCCCAGCTACAGAGTCACTGACAACAAGTATGACATTGATATGACCTGTCTCCATGAATGGAGGAAGCGAAGCAGGTTGTCTAAAGAAGGGTCCACCTGACCAATTCAGAAATGGAGCAGGTCAAATCTTCTATGTCAATCAAGGTTGGATTAGAAAAAACAATAGCTTCTTCATGTCTGGAATGAGATAAGAGAGACTTAGTCATAGATGGATAGACAGACAAACAGACAGATGCCATATGACATGATATGAAAAACAAAAATCAATTCAATTATTTGTTTGTAAAAAGATATGGCAGAAGCCAAGATGGCAGAGTAGAAAGATACACAGATGCTTAGCTCTTACCCCACAGTCCATAAAATACCTGTAAAAAAGAACTCTCATCAAATTCTAGAGCAGCAGAAGCCACAGAACAACAGAGTGGAGGAGATTTCTGATCCAGAGAGACTGGAAAAACTGATGGGAAAGGTCTGTTGTGCACCAGAAGCGGAGTAGAGCCCAGCTCTGCCTTGGACTTGGCACCCAAGGGTAGCAGATCCGAGCAGGCTTCAGGGACAGAATCTCCAGCAGCAGCACAGATCCTTCAACCCACAGGCGCCAAAGGTCAGTGAGACCTTTTGGCTGGCCAAGAGGGGAGCAGGTTGTCCCCATACCTCAGGCCCCCTCAGGAGGCAGCAGCAGAGACAGCAGCAGACAAGGACTCCCAAAGCAGGCAGTAGCTTGCATCCATTGTTGAAGGTCTCCTAGTAAACAGGGAACTGAGCCCTGTGTGGAGGCCCTGCCCCAACCTGAGCAGCTGAACTTAATCTCACACTGCATAGCAGCCCCACCCCCACCAAAAACCCCTAAGGCTTGGGAGCAGCGCATTTGAATCTCAGCCCCCAAGCTCTGGGTGGGTGGAACTGGAGGTGAGGTGGTTGTGGAAAGGAAACTCAGAAGTCAAGTAACTCTCTGGGATAATGCCCAAAAAAGGGGGAAAAAAAGACCATAGAAGGTTACTTTCTAGGGGAACAAGTGTCTCCCCCCCATCCTTTCAGATGAGGAAAAACAAGGCATACTGTCAGAGGAAGTCAAAGCCTCTGCCTCAAAAGGGAATTTAAAATGTGCTCAGGCAATAGAAGACCTTAAAAAACAAGTTAGCAGCTTACTGAAGGAGAACCAAAAAAATGCTGAGGAAAATAACAGCTTTAAAAAGAGGCTAACTCAATTGGAAAAAGAGGTCCAAAAAACCAATGAGGAGAAGGAGGTTTTAAAAAGTAGAATTAGCCAAATGGAGGAGAAGGTTCAAAAGCTCACTGAACAAAATAATTTCTTGAAAGAGAGAATCGAGTTCAGGGAAATGAATGACTATGAGTTAAACCAAGAAGTTAGTACACAAAACCAAAATTTGAAAAAATAGAAGATAATGTGAAACAACTCATTGGAATAACAACTGTCTTGGATAATAGATCCAGGAGAAATAATTTAAAAATTATTGGACTACCTGAAAGCCATGATCAAAAGAAGAGCCTAGACATTACCTTTCATGAAATTATCAAGGAAAACTGCCCTGATGTTCTAGAATCAGAGGGCAAAATGGATACTGAAAGAATTTATCGATCACCTCCTGAAAGAAACCCAAAAGAGAAACTCCTAGGAATATTGTGGCCAACTTTCAGAGTTCCCAGATCAAGAAGAAAATACTGCAAGCAGCTAGAAAGAAACAATTTGAGTACTGTGGAAATACATTCAGGATAACACAGGATCTGGCAGCTTCAACATTAAGGGATCAAAGGGATTGGAGTGGAATATTTCAGAAGTAAAAGGAACTGGGATTGAAGCCAAAAATCACCTACCTAGCAAATCTGAATATAATACTCCAAGGGAAAAAAATGGTCATTCAGTCATGTAGTCGAATTTCAAGATTTCATGTTGAGGAAAAGACCAGATCTGTATTTAAAAATTTGACTTCCCAAGACAAGAATCAAGAGAAACATGAAAAGGTAAGCAGAGAAGAAAAATTATAAAAGACTCTCTAAAGCTGAACTGTTATATTGCTACATGGAAAGAAAATATTTTTAATTCTTGAATCTTTTCTCAGTATTTGGGTAGTTGGAGAGATTGTACATACGGGCACACACACACACACACACACATACACATAGATAGGTAGAGAGTACAGGGTGTGTTATATCAGAAGAGATGATATCCACATGCAAAAAAATTAAATTAAATCAAATTAAAATTAAGGGGTGAAGGAGGAAAATTCTTGGAAGAGAAAGGGAGTAATGGAATGGGGTAGGCTATAACTCATAAAAGAGATAAGAAAAATCTTATTCAATGGAGGAGAAGGGGAGAGGGGGAAAAATAAAGTTACTCTCCCTACATGTGGCTGAAGGAAGGAATAACATGCTCACTAAATTTGATATGAAAATTTATGTACACCACAGGAAAGTAGGAGAGAAGGCGACAAGTGGAGTGAGGGGCATGTTAGAAAGGAGGGCAAATGGGAGAAGGGAGTCACTAGAAATAAACATTTTTGAGAAGGGACAAGGTCAATTGTAGGGGGAAAAATAAATGAAGACAGGGTAAGTCAGAGGGCAATATAATTAGTATTACACAACATGATTACTATTGAAGTCTTTTGCAAAACAGTACATATTTAGTCTGTATTGCCTCAGTAGGATTGGGGAGGGAGGGGGGAGGGAGAGAAATTGTAATTCAAAGTATTATAAACAAATGTTGAGAATTTTTATTGCATTTAATTGGGAAATAAGAACTACAGCATAGGGGTATGGAAATTCATCTTGCCCTGCAAGAAAAGAGAGAAGATGCGGATAGGAGAGGGGTGGGATGTGATGGAGGGGAGGGTACACTGGGGGAAGGAGTAATCAGAATGCAAGGTATTGGGAAGCAGGGGGAGGGGAGTGATGGGGAGAAAAATTGGACATGTTACAAAGTGAGGTAAAAGCAATTAGTATTAAAACAATTGACTGAATTAATTAATGAGAATAAATCAATGACACTTATAGTTTGGAGAAAAGAATTTTAGTCTAAATTTCTTAGAGGAAGGTAATGTCAGGTCAAATTTAGCATTGATGGAAAAGTCAAGGTTTTAATGGTAAATTCGATTTTATGATTGCAATTTAATCAGGAACTAGAACATGTATAGAAAGGCATGTAAGCCACTTAAGACTTGCCTCAAAAGATGTTCCTTAGCCTAAGTGAAACCATAATCATATTTGAAACCTGATTATTGGAATTTGCCACTTTTAGATGCTATGGGACTATTAAGTGACTGTTCTTCTGAGTCTAACTCCAGGTATAGGTAGCAAGAAAGAAGATCTGAGCCTCCAGTACATGATGCCAGTAAGCTGATGAGATACTAGTATGAACTGCTTAGGTGATCTCAAGTGAAGTGTGGGAGAGTGGCTGTTCATCATGGGTTGAGGTGGGATTCTCCTGACTCAGTTTCCCCAATGACACCTCGTAGACTTGAAGCCTGGCTGAATGCAAGTAGATAATCTAATCCTACCTGGAACTGACATGAAGTTGGGGAGATATTTTATTCCTGCAATGTCCTTACTGTTGGTGGCAATTTCCTATTGTCAAAAGGTTTGTAAGCTTAATATCACATCCATTCAACTATAGATTATTGGTAGGGGAACATCCTAGGTTGTCTAAAATTAAACTATTAGGCATAAGACTTTAGACCAACAACAATAAGTTAGGGTCCTTTAATTCTTATTAATACTGTGGAGAGAGTTAGGTCAAGAGCTTGTGAAGTTAGCAACATAAATATTATTTGTGTCTCAGTTGGTTAATGTTTAAAAAAATTTTTTCTTTTGTCGTCCATATTGTAAATGCTTTAAAAAAGAAGTATCACCTGACCAAAAGTTGGAATTGCTTTATCTGTTACAAACTGTGTTAAAAATAAATAATAAAAAAAGATATGGCTTACTGGGTAAGAGAAGGGGAAGAATATATTAGAATATTTTAAAGCAGGTAATATGAATTAGTAATATGATGATAATGATGATGATAAACAAAACTTGCAGTTATGTTTATAACCTGAGATTAAAACCATGACAATGTACACTTTGAAAAGCAAAGGGGAAAACAATAAAAACAAATGGAATTTTCTCTGTCCTATCACTTATTTTGTTTGTACATATTAAATTTTTTTCTAGGAGAAAGCCAATCATAATAATGTTAATATGTTAAATAAAATACTAACTGTATAGAATAAATGACAAATAAGAAGATTCAGGGAAAAACTAGGAAAACATATGAATTGATGCAAAGTTAAATATAAGAACAAGGAAAACCACAGAGAAAATTACCACAACAGTGCAAATTGTAAGTAATCAGGAAGTTAGGAAGAGGGAAACATTTGGTTAGAAAGTAATGAGTTTAGTTTTGGAAATGTTTAGCTTAAGAAATCTACAGGACACAATAATGACCAAACTTGGTCTTGGATAAAAATTAGAAATGTATTTCCCTCTCTTCATTACAGATATAAGGAATTGTGGATATAGGATGTTGCATATACTATCAGACATGGCTGTCATATGCTTATTAAAAACATTTTAGAAAATATTAGCTAGAAGTGATGTTTCACTGGTTAGGGAACAGTTATATTCAAAAATCAGTGACATGACAAATACCCACACATATGTATATTGATACATGTATTTATATGTATAACTATATATCAATCTATCTACATATCTATCTACACACATAAATACATACATGTATGTACATATACACACATATGTGTGTATGAATATAAGGCTAAAATATTAAGTTCTACTAGATTATTTGCAAAGAATATGCCTCATGAATTTGCCAAAAGAGAAATTCCATTAATTTGGGATGAATAACATCAACAACAATAAGGATAGAATCCATTTCTCATATCAAGACAAACTCAAAGCTGAAACTGAACATCTAATAATACGACATACTATAGATTCTTCTCCATTTCTTATATCCAAATTTATCTTTTCCTTTTTACTGAATGAGAAAGATCCTCTCCAATCTATCTTTTATTCCTAAAAATATATCACGTGCATTCTCACCTTTGGAATTTTATTGAAGTAGTATTCATTCTTCTCAAGCTATTCAAGTTTTAAGCCTCTTTCAATTTCCAGCTCAAATGCCATCTAAACACACACACACACATGCATGCACCAAAACATGTAGACTCAGAACAATAGAATTTCAGGCTTATGAAGAACAAATAATCTCCACTACAGTACATTTA
Organism: Notamacropus eugenii; assembly: GCF_028372415.1. Lineage (NCBI taxonomy): Eukaryota > Metazoa > Chordata > Mammalia > Diprotodontia > Macropodidae > Notamacropus > Notamacropus eugenii. The sequence continues at coordinate 282,299,585 of NC_092873.1, forward strand.
ATAGGTGGCTATATAGCATAGATATTCCTTCCATCAAGCCGAAATCTCCCACAATTACAGCCTCCACTCATTTTTTTCATTTTTCCCTTTATAACAAAGAAGTTGAATCTCTCTTCCACAAATCCTCTTACTCAACTCTCACATCTCCATGAAGTTTCTCTTCTCCACAAAACATCCTTAACCATTTCAATTGGTTACACATGTTCATGATTATTCTGTTGCTCTCCATTGAAATTTTTCCTGCTTATCAATGTCCTTCATTACTAAAACCATCAATGATAACCCAAAGTCAAAGGTGATCTCTCCCTCTGTAGAACTTGTAAAGCATTCTTGGCCTTAATTAAACATACATACATACGTACACACACACACACACACACACACACACACATGCACACACATATACTGATGTTTTGATCTCAGAGGAACTAGGTCTGTGTAAAAGCAAGAACCCTGACACATCTAGGATGTCCTGCTATCACAGGTTCTTTGATATGATTTTGTAATAGGAAAGAAATCTTTTGAGGGGTCAACAATCACTTTAATCAAGCACACATATCATTCTCTTAGTTTAGGTAAAAATGTCAGCACCCTGAACTTCAGGGAAAATAAAAATAGTAATCAACAGACAGAACTTCCTACTGTCTGACTGTAAGCAATACATGCATCACAGATCAACAGCCAGATCAAACTGGTTGACCATACATATATAGTTACCAAAGAAAGAAGTACCAATATCTAGGTTTTCAAAGCCAGAAGGCTCCTTAACATCTGCCCAGAGTCTTGTCTGGTGAAACAAATACTTCTAATGAGTAAACCCCAAAGTCAAACCTCATCTCAGAGTATTTATAGACTTTTCAGAGCCAGAGGGCATCACCAAGTCCTTTTCCCATTTTTATAATATCTTTGGGATATAACCCTAGATGACATATTGCTGAGTCAAAGGGTATGCACAATTTTATAGCCTCTGGGCATACTTCCAAATTATTCTGCAGAATGGTTGGATCAGCTCACAGAATCACCAAAAATGAATTAGTTTTCCAACTCATCCACATCTCCAACATTACTATTCCTTTCTCCCTTAATTTCTTTATAGTGTCAGCTTTTATACCTAGATCACTGGAATTTTATTCTGGTATACTGTGTCAGTCATTGGCCTATGATTAATATTCGCCATGCTATTGTCCAGTTTTTCCAGTAGTTTTGTCAAACATTGAATTCTAATCCGAGAACTTGGGGTCCTTGGGTTTATCAAACAGTGAACTGCTATAGTCACTGACTACTGTGGCTTGTGTACATAACCTATTCCACTGGTCTGTCCCTCCATTTCTTATCCAGTAACAAGTGTTTTTGATGATTGCTGCTTTATAATACAATTTAAGATCTGGAATGGCTAGGCTACCTTCCCTAACATTTGTTTTCATTAATTCTTTTTATATTCTAGACCTTTCAGTTCTTTCAGATGAACTATGATATTATTTTTTCTAGCTCTACAGAATAGGTTTTTTGGTAGTTTCAATGGTATGGCACTGAAAAAATAAAGTGATTTAGGTAGAATTGTCATTTTTTTTATATTAACTTGGCCTACTCATGAACAAATAATGTTTTTTTTCCAATTATTTAGATATGCCTTTATTTGTGCAAAAAATGTTTTGCAATTGTGTCAATATGGTCCCTGAATTTGTTTTGGCAGGCAGATTCCCAAATATTTTATAATGTCTACAAGAACTTCATTTTTTTTTGTTTTCTTTTTCAATGTTTATTTATTTAATTTCAGTTTCGAACATTCATTTCCACAAAATTTTGAGTTCCAAAATTTCTCCCCTTCTCTTCCCACCCCATCCCAAAATGTTGTGCATTCTGATTACCCCTTCCCCCAACCTACCCTCTCTTCTCTCATACCCTTCCCTTCCCTTATTCCCATCTTTTCTCTTTTCTTGTTGGGTGAGATACATTGCTATACCCCATTCCCTGTATTTTTATTTCCCAGTTGTATGTAAAATCAATTCTCAACATTTGCTCCTAAAACTTTGACTTACAACTTCTTTTCCTTCCTCCCTCCCCACCCATCTCCACTGAGAAGGCTAGCAATTCAATATAGGCTATATACGTGTAGTTTTGCAAAACATTTCCATAATAGCCATATTGTGTAAGACTTCATATTATCCTTCATCCCATCCTGCCCCCCATTTATTCTATTCTCTCTTTTGATCTTTTCCCTCCCCTGAAGTGTTTACTTCTAATTGCACCCTCCTCCCATTTTATCTCCCTTCTATCATCCCCCCGTGCCACTTCTCTCCTTCTCACCTACTTTCCTGTAGTATAAGATATATTTTCACACCAAATTGAGTGTGCATGTTCCCTCCTTAAGCCAAACGTGATGAGAGTAAGCTTCTCTTTTTCCCTTTCACCTTCCCCCTTTTCTCCCACGTTGAAAAAGCTTTAACTTACCTCTTTTGTGAGAAATAGTTTTCCCAATTCCATTTCTCTTTTCTCTTTCCAATATATTCCTCTCTCACCCCTTAATTTTTTTTAGATATTATCCTTTCTTATTCAACTCACCCTGTACTCTCTGTCTATAGCTATATTTGTATAATCCCTCCAGCTGAGGGATTATACACCCCACCCAAATACCGAGAAAATTTTCAAGAGTTGCAAATATTTTCTTTCCATGTAGGAAAGTAAACAGTTCAACTTTAGTAAGTCCATTATGATTTCTCCTTCTTTTTTACCTTTTCATGCTTCTCTTTATTCTTGTGTTTGAAAGCCAAATTTTGTATTCAGCTCTCACTTTTCATTAAGAATGCTTGACAGTCCTTTTTTTCACTGAATGACCATTTTTTCCCTTAAATATTATACTCAGATGTGCTGGCTAGGTGATAAGAAGGTCATGTGATACACAAGTCTTCAGCATCAAGTAACCATTGCTGTTGCTGTTTCCAACTCCATTCCTCCCTAGGACTCTATGCCAAGTCTGATAGTCTGAGCCTACTCTAGCATTAAAGTCACCCAGATTTAAAAGCTTGTCCTCTTTTGGCACACTGATGATAAGGTTTTCCAGATCTTCATAAAATTTTTCTTTGACTTCATCAGACCTTATCATCTTAAGGAAGACCCCATTTATTCCTGTGATCTCCAGTGTTTCAAAAGGAATGGGTATTGTATTTTGTCAAAAGCATTTTCTACATCTATTGAGATAATCATATGCTTTCTGTTGATTTGATTAATAATGCTTATAGTTTTCCTAATATGAAAACAGCACTGCATTTCTGGTATAAATCCTATGAATTATAAGTCTATTATTCTCATGATAAGTTTCTGTCATCTTTTTGATAATATTCAAAAATTTTATAGGTATATTCATTTGCGAAATTGGTCTATAATTTTGTTTCTATGTTTTGGTTCTTCCCGGTTTAGGTATCAGCACTAAAGTTGTATCATAAAAATAATTTGGTCGGATTCCTTTGCTAATTTTGTTAAATAGTCTGTATGGTATTGGAATTAACTGTTCTTTGAAATTTGGATAGATTTAACTTGTAAATCCACCTGGCCCTGGAGACTTTTTCCTACACAGTTCATTGATATCTTGTCCAATATATTTTTCTGAGATGGGCTTCCTTAAGTATTTTACTTCTTCTCTTATTCTGGACAATTGATATTTTTGTAAATATTCATCCAATTCACTAAGATTGTCAGATTTATTGGTATACAGTTGGACAAAATAATTTCAATTATTGTCTTAATTTCCTTTTCTTTGGAAGTGAATTTACCCTTTTCCTTTTTGATACTGGTAATTTGGTTTTCTTCTTTCTTTTTTTTTTCAAATTGACCAAAGGTTTATCCATTTTATTGTTTTTTTTTTCATGAAGCTAGTTGTTAGTTATGTTCATTAGTTCACTATTTTTCTTAATTTCCTTTGTATTACTCTCTCTTTTGGTTGTCAATATTTCGAATTTGGTATTTGATCAGAGATTTTAATTTTCTTCTTTTTTCTAGTTTTTTTTTTTTCAGTTGCATGCTTAATTCATTGATCTCTTTCTCTGTTTTATTCATATAAGAATTCGGAGATATATAACTTCCCCCAAAAACTGCTTTTGATGCATCCCATAAGTTTTCATAAGTTGTCTCATTATTCTCATTCTCTTGAATGAAGTTATTGTTTTTTTCTATGATTTCTTTTTTGACCCACTTGTTCTTTAAGATTAGATTATTTAGTTTCCAATTAATTTTTTGTATATCTTTCCATGGCCCTTTAGTGCATGTGGTTTTTATTACATCATTATCTGTAAAGGATGCGTTGACTACTTCTGCCTTTCTGCACTGGATTGAGAGGTTTTTATGACCTAGCAAATGCTCAATTTTGGATATGTACCATGTTCCGCTGAGAAAAAGGTATTTTCCTTTCTATCCCCATTCAGTTTTGACCAGTGGTCTATCATATCTACGTTTTCCAGAATTCTAATCACCTCCTTAACTTCTTTCTCATTTATTTTGAGGTTAGATTTATCAAGTTCAGAGAGGGGGAATTTGAGGTCCCCCACTAGTACAGTTTTCCTGTAAATTTCTTCCTCTAACTCCCTTAACTTCTCTAAGAATTTTGTTGCCATTCCACTTTGTGTATGTGGTTACCAATGATATTTCTTCATTGTCTATAGTATCTACGTGTTTTGACTTTTGCTTTGTCTATTAGGATTGCTATACTTGCTTTTTTTTTTTAAACTTCAGCTGAAGTATATATGTGTGTGTACATGTGTGTGTATGAAGAATGTTATTTCTACTCCAACCTTTCACATTTACTCTATGTGTATCTCTATGTTTCAAATATGTTTCTTGTAAACAACATATTGTGGAGTTACAGGTTTTAATCCATTCTGCTGTCTGTTTCCATTTTATGGGAGATGATTGTTGCTTTATAATATAGTTCTTTTGAGATCTGGTACTGTGAGATCACCTTTATTTATTTTTTTATTTCCTCAATATTCTTTACCTTTTGATATTCCAGACGAATCTTGTGTTTGCTGTGTTTGTTCTAGGTCTATCAATAAATTTCAATAGTTTGATTCTTATGGTACTGAATAGTTCGATTAGTTTAGGCAGAATTGTCATTTTAATTTTATTGGCACATGAGCAATTTATATTTTTCCTCTTTTTTGGATATGACTTTATTTGGATGAATAGTCTTTTGTGATTATGTTCATATATTTCCTGGATTTGTCTTGGCAGGTAGTCTTCTACATATTCTATATTGTTCACAGTTCTTTTAAATAGAATTTCTCTTTCTATCTATTGTTGTTGTGCTTTGTTGGTCATATAAAAAATGCTGATGATTTATGTGACTTTATCTTACATCCTGCCACTCTGCTAATGTTGTTAATTATTTCAAGTAGTTTTTCAATACATTCTCTAGAGTTTTCTAAGTATACCACCATATCATCTGCAAAACATTATAGTTTGGTTTCCTCTCTGCTTATTCTATTTTTTAAATTTGTTATTCTTCTCTAATTGCTATAGCTTACATTTCTACTAGTGTATTGAGTAATAGTGATGATTGTATACTTTTTTGTTTCAACCCTGATCTTATTGGGAAGACTTCTAGCTTATCAACCTTGGAGATAATATTTGCTGATGGTTTTAGATAGATATTGCTTATCATTTTAAGGAATGCTCTCTTCATTCCTATGCTCTCTTATGTTTTAATAGGAGTGGGTCCTGTATTTTGTCAAAAAGCTTTTTTCAGTATTTATTGAGATTATCACATGATTTCAGCTGGTTTTGTCATCAACATGGTCAATTATGTTTATAGTTTTCCTAATGTTGTACCAACTCTGCATTCCTGGTATCAATCCCTCCTTGTCATTGTGCATAATTCTTGTGATATATTTCTATAATAACCTTGCTAGTATTTTTTTCAAAAATTTTGCATTAGGTTTCATGAAAGAAATTGGTCTCTAATTTTTTCCTGTATTTTAGCACTTCCTGGTTTAGGTATCAACACCATATTTATTAAATAAAAGAAGTTTAGTAGGACTTTGTCACCTGTTTTCCCACATGTTTTATACAGTATTGAAATAATTGTTCTTGAATGATTGATAGAATTCACTTGTGAAACCATGTGACTCTAGGGGTTTTTTCTTGGGGAGTTCATTAGAAGCTTGTTCAATTTCTTTTTCAAATATAGAGTTTCTTAGTCATTTTATTTTCTGATCAGTCAGTCTCGGAAATTTATGTTTTCATAAATATTTACCAGTTTCACTTAGATTGTCAGGTTTATTGGCATGTAACTAAGTATTATTTCCTAATGACAGCTTTAATTTTTTCTTCATCAGTGGTGATTTCACCCTTTTTATTTTTTATCTTGGATATTTGATTTTCTATTTAAATCCAGCCTTTTTTATTGTTTGTTTTGTTTTAAAATAAAATCAGCTCATAAATATATGCATTAGCTAAATAGTATTTTTTTTTTTATCTCAGTCTTACTAAGTTCACCTTTGATTTTAGGATTTCCCCTTTGGTCCCCAATTGGTGATTCTTAATTTGTTGTTTTTCTAGTTTTATTTTAATTTCATGCCCAATTCATTATTCTGGTCTTTTTAGTATTTCTTTGATATAGTAATTTAGAGAAACAAATTTTCCCATAAATATTGTTTTGGCTACATCCCATAAAGGCTGGTATATTGTGTCGTTGTTGTAATATTACTTAATGAAGTTATTGATTATTTCTTTAGTTTGTACTTGGATTCGTTTGTTCTTTAGGATTAGATTATTTCATTTCCCATTGATTTTAATCTACTTTTTCCAATGTCTTTTTTCAATATAATTTTTGTTGTGATTCAAAAATATCAGTTCAATATTTCTACCTTTCTACATTTGATTCTGAGGTATTTATGCCCTATACATGATCACTTCTTTGTGTGTATGTGCTTTGTGCTGCTAAGAAACAGATATATTGCTTTCTGTTCTCATTCACTTTTCCTCAAAAGTCAGTAAAATCTAAATTTTCTAATATTCAATTTAGATCTTTAGTTTCTTTCTTATTTATTTTTGGTTGGATTTATCAAATTCTGAGAGGGGAGACAGTTGACTTCCTCCACTAGTATGATTTTACTTCCTATTTCTTCCTGAAACTCACTTGACTTTTTTAAGAATTTGACTTTTTTTTTAAGATTAAGCACTTGACGCCTATATATGAGTTTTTGTTACGATAAAAGCTTTTATTATTAGTAATATTATTATTAATTAATTTTTTTTTGTTTTCAGTTTTCTATAATCACTTCCTTAAGTCTTAAGTTTTCTCGCAATCCAATATGGGTTCTACACATGCATTCTTATTAAACACATTTTCACATTTGTCATGTTACATGGAAGGATGAAAAGAATAGGAGAAACAATGAGAAAAACCAAAATGAAACAAAACATGACACAAGTCTTCTGTATTCTGCAGTCCAATTCCAGAGTTCTTTCTCTGAATGTGTATGGCATTTTGCCTCAAGAGTCCATTGGGGATGTTTTAGGTCCTTGCATTGCTGTCAAAGGCTAAGTCTACCAGAAAAATTCCTCCTGCACTGTGGTTGTTACTGTGTACAATGTTCTTCTGGCTCTCTTCCTTTCACTCAGCATCAGTTCATATAAGCCCTTTCAGGGCTCTCTGAAGTCTTCCTGTTCATCATTTCTTACAGCACAATAGCATTTCATTACATTCATATACCACAACTTGTTCAGCCATTCCCCAATTGATGAGCATCCCCTCAATTTCCAGTTGTTGGTCACCACAAAGAGAGGTGCTATAAATATTTTTCACATTTGGGACATTTTCCACTTTGATCCACAGTCCTAGGAGCGATATTTATGGGTCAAAGGGTACCCATGTTTTTGTAGCCCTTTGGGCATAGTTCCAAATTGCTCTCCAGAATGGTTGTATCAGCTCACAGTTCCACCACCAATGGGTTATTGTTCCAACTCTCCCACATTTTCTCCAACCTTTATCACCTTCCTGTTTTGTTATATTATCCAATCTGATGAGTGTGATGTGGTACCTAAGGGTTGTTTTGATATGCATCTCTCTAATCAATACAGATTTAGAGCATTTTTTCATATGACTATAGATAGCTTTAATTTCTTCTTCTGAAAACTGCCTCTTCATATCACTTTTTTGGTGCCTTTAAGTTTAGTATCGATATTGCTTCATTGTCTACAATACTTTTCTAACTAGATGTAGTTTCCTTCCTTATCTCTTTTAATTAGCTTTATCTGAAATCAGGATTGCTGCTTCTGATTTTTTTTTTGTTAATTTAATTGGAGCATAATAGATTCTGTTGTAGCCCCTTACCTTTACTCTGTGTGTGCTCTTTGCTTCAAGAGTGTTTTTTCAAAATAAGATTCTGGTTTTGGAGCCCCTCTGCTGTTCATTTCAGTTTTATGGGAAGGTTCATACCATTCACATTCATAGTTATAATTATTACTTGTGTATTTCCCTCCATCCTATTCTTACTCCTGTTTGTCCTCACTCTCCTTTCACCCTTTTCCTTCCTAGCAGTGTTTTAGTTCTGTCTACCACCTCCTTCATCTGGCTACCTTTCTTTCAGTTCCCTTCCCACCTTTACTTAATCTCCTTCCCTCCTACTTTCTTGTCAGGTAAGATGGATTTGTATATTCAACTGATTATGTATATTATTCCCGCTTTGAACCAATATTGATGAGAGTAGGGTTCAAGCAATGCCCGTTACCCATCCTTCCATCTTCCACTCCATTGTAATAGGCTTTTCATGTCTCTTCATGTGAAATAATTCATCTGATACTACCTCTCTCTTCCTTCTCCACCCAGTATAGCCCTCTTTCTCATCAGTTAATTATTTTTATGTCATTCTGTCAAATTCACTTTATACTCATACCTTCTGTTTATGTATGTTTCTTCTATCTGATCCATCAGGTGTAAACTTTTTACAAACCACAACTATCCTCATGCCATGTTGGAATGTAAACAGTTCACCTGCATTGAACCTTTTTCTTTCCTTTACACTTGTTTATGCTTCTCTTGGGTCCTTTTATTGGAAATCAAACTTTTTGTTCAGTTCTGGTCTTCCCCTTATGAAGACTTTAAATCCTTCTATTTCATTGAATAACCATTTTCCCCTTCATGTATTATGCATAATTTCACGAGCTAGCTGATTCTTGGTTATAGTGATAACTCCTTTACCTTCCAGATTATCATGTTCCATGACTTCTGACGCTTTAATATTACAATTACTAAACCCTGAGTAATCCTGATTCTGGCTCCCTAATATTTGAAGTGTTTCTTTTGGGCCATTTGCAGTTTTGTTTTTTTTTTTTCCTTTTCCTTATAATGTTACTTGGAGTTTTTATTTCGAGATCATTTTCCTGAGGTGAATTCACTGAATTCTTTCAATGCCTATTTTGTCTTTTGGTTCCAGAATATCCAGGTAGTTTTCCTTGATAATTTCTTGAAAGATGCTGTCTAGGTTGTCCTTACAATTACAGCTTTTAGGTAGTCCAATAATTCTAACATTCTCTCTCCTGGATCTATTTTTCAGATTAGTTGTTTTGTCTTTTTCCAATAAGGCATTCTAATTTTTCTTTTTCTTCCAATCTTTTGAACTTGCCTGATTGATTCTTGATGTCTCATAGAATCATTAGCTAACAGTTGCCTTGGGATCATGTCTTTGTAATTAGCATAAGGTACAGAAAATTAAAAGAAATCACAGATTTTTGCTGAGAAAGTCAAGCTGGAGGGTTTTGTTGTTGTTTCTTTGGTTGATTGGTTTACTCTGCTTTGCTTGATGCTATTTTGTCTTTGATGCCTTCAAGCTATATGTGGTGGCTTATAGCTTTCTATGGATATCAGCCTGATTTTTGTAAGGAGAGGTTTTATAGACGTTGCTCCTCAATAAGATGTTATGGAATACAGTGTCAATTTTCCACTGATAAGAATGTAGTATAAAATCTCTCCAAATCCACATTTCCTTACCAAGGATCCACAGATGTAACTTCATCCCCTGAAAAATACTTAACTCTCTGGTTAAGTTGCCTTATTTAAAACTCAGTTATTTGATTACCTCTACATAAGGCACTGTATCATACAAAGGCATACTCTTATATGATATTAACCACTCACTTCACCCATAATGCTTAACAAGATGTTTCTATGTGATAGCATCTATGTGAAACTATGAGCTTCAACTACAAAGTTTAGGCAGACAATCATTTCATTATATTTAATGTAGCCATTCTGGACAGCAAACAAAAGAACATTTTTTTTTTTTGAATAATGTCAGATCTATAATATATTCTAGGTATTTTATTTCTATTTATAAAAATAATTTTAAAAAATAATTATATTCTTTAGCTGTTGGAAAGAGGAAAAGACAAGTTGAAAATTCTGGCTAAGGAGACACAAATATTTATCTCCGGTGTTTCTTCAATGACTTTTAATGCCACTTTTAACTAAAACAAATTATTATTGTCATTAATAATGAATAAAATGTAAAAATAGTGAAATAACCTCCATACCTTAAGTGCTGGACTGTTGTTTTCAATCAGTAGACAGTTTCATTATTAACGAATGACTTTGACATAAAGCAGGATGAGGAAGTTGAAAATCAATGAGACCATCAATTTGAAATTTTGTCTTGTCTCTATTATTTGGCACAAAGCAAGCAGCTATAGCTATAAGATCAGTAATATGTTGTTGGTTTTTTTTCAAGTTTGCTGTTTGCAATCCCATAAACTATTGCATTAATAGCAATACCAAATGAACTCTTCACAACCTTTGGCAGCCAATCTAAAGTCATTTTTACATATGCATAAAGACCTAAAATTGCACTGAAACTAAGACTATTTTTCAAAAAAATTAAGTGAAGTAGTCAGAAGAACATAAGAATTAGAGTAATGATATATGTAGGTCATACTTATATAATATCCATCTGCCTCCTATAAACACCAGGAAATGATGTGATATTCTGCAGTTATTATGAGAAAAAGATATAACAGAACAAAATCAACACAAATAGATTTAACAGAACACTAGTCAGGAGAAAACTTTCTATAGAGGCATATTTTTTAAGGGAAACTAAGATTGAATTATATTTATAAGTGATAAATATAAAGTATGTATTTTGGGTACTTGATATAATATACTCAAGAAGTCAGTTAAGTAGTAAACGGCTTGTGTTTTGGGCATTAGCTGTTCATGACTGCAAAAACTTAAAAAGAAAGAGGCAACAACCTCATTGTGCTGAACATGTCTTAATATGTTTCATTCTTCAGCTACCTTAACCACCCCCACTAGACTATAAATTCTTTAAAAGCTGGGACTGCTTTATTGTTTAACCTTTTATCACCGTCATCTAGCATAGCACTTTCCATATAGCCAAACATGTACTAATAATCGTGACAAATGCTTATGGGATTTAAGAATTTATCTTACAGTTAGTCACCTTCACTGTTAATCCTAAATTCTATTTACTTATAATGATAATTTTATACCTAGTTATAATACACTCTCATATTGTTTTAATGTTTTCACTAATGTAATTACTTGTTTAGGACATGTAAGTCTATTTGTTTAATATCTATATTCTCTTACGAATTCTTTGGAGACAGATATCATATGTAATTCATTCTGCCTTAAAATAATATATGTTAAATTAATCTTTGATTTATTGATAGTGAGTTTCTAAAATTCTTGATGAACTAGGATCGCTGATCCCATTGTTTTGTGGAGGTGCCAAAGGAGTTTTAAAGGCTATGTCAGTGTAGTTTAATCTGTGCTAGATCCTATCAAATAGCAAAGGTTTTGGGAATTCTTCTGGTGGAAGTGTCATTAAGCAAAATAAATAAGCCAAAGATTCCACAATCTTTATCAGCTTTCCCTAAATGTTCTAATTTGTATGTGACATTAATTACCTTGAGGCATGAAGGAAATCTTTTCAGTGAAAACTGTAGAAATCTTTTACATGTGAAAAAGAAAATGGCTGTTGTCCATCAACAAGTCCTCCAACGAGTGCATTTTAGAAAAGTGTTACAGATGGATACATGCCCAGAGTCTCAGCCTGAGTAGGAAGAAGATTTTGGACAGAACTGCACTTAATAACTTACTTAATTTTTTCAATGACTCTCAGATGTCAACTTCTGTAATGATTTCCTTTAAATCTTTTCATATTAACTAGCTGAGAATACATGGTACACTCTAAAACCTCAGAAGAAAATGCAATGGATAGATGGATGGTAAAGATAAGTAGAGTGCAGTACATCATCAATGACAGAAATGTCAGAAGTATTATGAATGGCATTACTAAAATGAGTGTGTTTGGAAAAGGAAGTGATCTGATGTACTAATGTCGTAAGAATTAGAGATAATAGTTGAGCCACCTAAGTTATGCATTAATACAAAACTACATTTTACATTTTTTACTTTCATACTTTAAGAGAGCCCTTTGTAGCAATGGTTAGGTTATTTCTTTCCTGTGATACAGATTCCAGGCTTACACATCTTTTTCAATTCTCATTGCTTCTCACCTCCACCTATTGCTCCTAATCTTCTTCGGTGTTTTGCTCAGGCACTCACTCTTACATGAGACCTTTCCTGGCTTGTCAGGCGATAATCACTCCAAGTAGTTTGCATTTATTTTGCTGTATTTTTATCTATTTATCTAAGTTCCCTAAATATACAGATATTTGACCGTTCTTTGAATCTCTCTAACCTACATAACCTGTTTCCTGGTATATAATAGATGTTTAATAAATGATCATTAATGGATTGATTGGTGTGCTAAACTTTTATTCACAATCTTCCTTTTACCCCCACAAATTTTGAATAGAACGCCTGTCTTTTGCTCTGGAAACTTTCTTCTTTTTGCTTCAAGGTTACAGATGAGCATAAACCCCATAAGTGTACCCCTACCAATTTCATTCCACCATCATGTAATTAATATATTACAAGCAGACTTCATCGTAAATCTGTTGCAGATAAAATTAACTCCCTGTGCCACAATAAAAAAAAGAAAATTATATCAGACCTATGAATTCTCCAAACTCCTTATAATTTGTCCTGAATTTAGCTCCTCTTATATTTGAGCAAGGCAACTATTTGAAAATTGTGATATTGAAATTTAGGATCATTTCTCTTCTTGAAAATGGGATGGCAGCTTTTGCTTTAACATGTAACACAAAAAAATTTTAATGCTCAAAGACTTGCCATCCAAATTGAAAATATTGTAGGTTGGTGATGTGTGTTAGAGTTGCATTCTTTATCTGTATGGTACCATCATGGCCCTCTAGTAAATGACTAATAAATGAGTAGCAACTTGATATGATGGAAAAAGTACTGAATCTAGTATTACATAACCTTGATTCAAATTTAACTCTATCAATTAGTGTAAATGTTATATGGGGCAAGTAATTTAAAATCTCTGGCATATTGTTTCCTTATGCTGAATATAAATTACCATTGCTAGATGAGATGACCTATGAGGGTCTCTATAACCCTAAATTTGCTTTCTTCTGGAGAATATTCAGCCACTTCTGGGAAAAAGAGAAAAAAAATAAACTATTGACAGAATTGTGTAATTATATGTTGTTGCTGTTTATCAGGAATTCTTAGATTATGAGCCCCTATAGGTCAGGGACTGTCTTTCCTTTTATTAATTGTATCCCCAGCACTTACCACAGTGCCTGAATACAGTTGGGGACTAACAAAAAGTGGATCAGAAGTTATCTTTTGATTACTTGTAGAGCTCTCAGAAGCTGGGATATTCTTTAATGTTTGCCTTGATTGGTCACAATTGAAGATGTATAAACATTTGTTAAGTTGAATGGGATTGAATTGAAAGTTCCATTATAATTATTGCAACCCAGTAGCAAAAAAATATAGATTTAAGTCTAGGAGGAATTCAGTGGTGATTTATTCCAGAGCTGTCAAACTTAGTGTGTGGCAAACCAGATTGTTTCTATTTGACTGTAACTCCTCTCATCCACTACAACCTCTTTTGTTTTTAGATGAGAAAATCTAAGCCCCCAGGGTTGAAATTATTTGTTCAGGATAACACAACTAGTAAATGACAGAGATAGGATTCAACTCAGATACTCTGACTTGAAAGTTAGAGACTAATATTTCTTAAATGATACTGTGTCCTGTTACTTTTATTTTACATCTTTTGAATTTTGTCATCAAAGAAATTTGGAAAAGCTGAATCACAATTCAATCTCATTCAAGTATAAAGTAATGATATTTGTGGGAAAGCATATATTGTAAATTTACCAATAAATAAAAGAAAGAAGGCAAATGCAGAAAGATCAGAGAATTCCTAGGATATTTGTCATTTTCATTTGTTACAAATTGTTGAAATACTTCTTTTGTTGGGAGGAAAAAGACAAGATAGCAGAGTAAAAGCAGGCACTTGCTTGAGGTCTCTCCCAAAGCTCTCCAAATACCTGCAGAAATGACAAATTATAGAGCTTCAGAACCCACAAAATTCCAGTGTGAAACAAATCTGCAGCCCAAGACAATCTGGAAAGTGGACAGGAGGGATGTATCCTACCAGGAAAAGATTGGGTCACAGTCTAGGACAGATGGGCTGGAGCAGGTCTGAAAATCTGAATCACTGGCAGCTGTGGCAGTTTCCAGATATCTCAGCACACAAATGCCTGAAAGGTCAGTGGGAAAATTCTGTAGGACCTGGATGAAATATGAGCTCATGGTCTGGTCAGACTTTGGCCAGAGCCCTGGAGCACTGGTGGTGGTGGTGTTAGTGGTGGTGGCAGTGGCGACAGAGGCACCAGCAGCACCATTGACTGCTTCCAGAGCTCACAGACAATGGTGATCAATTGGCTGGTACAAAATCCTTGAAGCCTCGAAGAGTACACCTACCTCCATTCCCAATCCCACTGGAATCAGAGTCCTACCTTGACAAAGAGTTAGAAAGTCAAGTATTTGGCAAGGAATAAGAATAAACAGAAAAAAAATGCCAGACTATAGAATATTACTTTGGTGACAAAGAAGATTAAAATATATAACCAGAAGAAGACAGCAAAGTCAAACCTCCTACATTAAAGGTTCCAAGAAAAATATGAATTGGTAGCAGGCCATAGAGAGCTCAAAAAGGATTTTGAAAATCAAGTAAGAGAAATAGAGGAAAAATTGGGAAGAGAATTGAGAGTGATGAAAGAACATCATGAAAATCGAGTCAACAGCTTGCTAAAGAAGATCCAAAAATACTGAAGAAAATAACATCTTTAAAAATGGACTAATCCAAATGGCAAAAGAAGTCCAAAAAGGCAATAAGGATAAGAATACCTTAAAAACTAGAATTGGACAAATGGAAAAAGAGGGTGAAAAGTTCACTGAAGAAAATAATTCCTTAAAAAATAGAATGGAACAAATGGAAGCTAATGACTTTATGAGAAATCAAGAAATTATAAAACGGAACCAAAAGAATGAACAGAATAGAAGACAATGTGAAGTATTTCATTGGAAAAACCACTGACCTGAAAATAGACCCAGGAGAGATAATTTAAAAATTATTGGACTACCTGAAAGCCGTGATGAAAAAAAAAAAAAAGACCCTAGACATCATCTTTCAAGAAATTATCAAGGAAAACTGCCCTGATATTCTAGAACCACAGGGTAAAACATAAATTGAAAGAATCCACTGACCACCTCATGAAAGAGATCCTAAAAGAAAAACTCCTAGGAATATTGTAGCCAAATTTCAGAGTTCCCAGGTCAAGGATAAAATATTGCAATCAACCAGAAAAAAAAAATTGACTATTGATGAATTCAATCACTATAACTCAAGATCTAGCAGCTTTTACATAAAGAGATCAAAGGGCTTGGAATATGATATTCAGGAGGTCAGAAGAACTAGGATTAAAACCAAGAATCACCTACCCAGCAAAACTGAGTATAATCTTTCAAAGGAAAAATGGATATTCAATGAAGTAGAGAACTCTCAAGCATTCTTGATGGCAAGACCAGAGCTGAATAGAAAATTTGACTTTCAAATACAAGTATCAAGAAAAGCATGGAAAGGTAAACAGGAAAGAGAAATCATAAGAGACTTGTTAAAGTGGAAATGTTTACACTCCTACATGGAAAGATGATATTTGTAACTCATGAGACCATTCTCAGTAGAGAAAGGGGGAGATAGAATGAGGTAAATTATCTCACATAAATGAAGCAAGAAAAAGGTTTCAAAATGAAGAGAATGAAGGGGGTGGTGAGAAGGAATGAGTGAACCTTACTCTTATCTAATTTGAATTATGGAGGGAATAAAATTCCCACTCAATTGTATATCTTCCCAGACAGGAAAGTAAGGAGCAAGGTGATAAGGGGGTGATGTTAAAAGGGAGAGAGTCAAAGGAAAAAATAGAATACAAAATTAAAAAATGGGAGGGGTGATACAAGATGCATGGAAATATAGTTAGTCTATAACTATTGACTATTATGGAAGTGTTTTGTATAACTACACATGTATAATCTATGTTGAAGTGCTGATCTTCTCAATGAAGGTGGGTGTGGAGGGAACAATGGAGAGAATTTGAAACTTAAAATTTAAAAAAACTGAAGTTAAAAAAAATGTTTTCTACATCAACTGGGAAATAAGATATACCGGCAATGGAATATAGAAATATATCTTGCCCTTCAAGAAAGTAAATGAAGGGTTAGGGGATGAGAAGGGGTGATGATATAAGATAGGACAGACTGGGGAAAAGGATAATCAGAATGCATGACATCTTAGTTCAGGAGGAGGTGAGAGATAGGAAGAAAATATGGAACTCAAAACCTTGTCGAAATTAATGTTGAAAACTAAAAATAAGTTAATTAGAATAAAATACTTCTCTTTTGTTTTAGTACATGTTTTTAATGGCTTTTATTTTTCTTTTGTTCTTTACTTGCCACTAGGTTGGGGTAGGAGGGAGAGGGGAAGGATTTTTGCTGATTGAAAAATATTTTTTTTTCTAAATATCTTTATGAAACAGTTACTTTAGTGTAATGTCAAATTCCAAAACAGAATGGTTACAATGAAGATATTTCATATAGCTGCCTTCTTCCATGTAACACCATTATAATTCAAACAAGTTTCTCGTCTGCAGCAAGAATGTTCACTTTTAGGTCTGAGATAACTGAGTTTTGTTATTGAACACCTGACAGTATTCACTTGAAAATGCTAAAGATCTGGCATTTTCAAGTCAGCCAACAGCCTCAATAACCCTCTGCTTTCACTGGGCAATCTCTTTTGGAAATGCCACAATGTCTTCAAATCTTATGCTTAATTTTCTTCAAAAAATATCATTAACTAGAGTAATCAGGGAAGATGACAATGAGAATGCTGTAGTATGGAATATAAGCAACTGAACATCATATTGAGTTCATCATTGTTGGAAGCAAGAGCAAAATGCCACAGAAATGATGCTAATGACACACATCTTAATTCCTGCTGTCAGTTGAGTCCCTTTTTTAGCTACTTCTCTTTTAGTTCCTATATCATTCAGCTATGATTTGGGGTAACAAAGTGAATTAAAAGAAAAGTACTTTTTAGTCAGTCTGAAATCTCATGTGACTTAGATTTGTGCTTATTTTTTTCTTTATCTTCTCCCCTTTCATCTTCTTCTATTTCTCCTTCTTTCTCTTATGCTTCTCCTTACATTCTGAGGAGATGTAAGTATTGCCACCTTCACATGAGGTAGAATCCTCTATTAGCTTCTTTAGCTGTTGTATCTTCACATATTTTTCATGATTCTTATTCCCCTTATAATGTCATATATAGTATCTTCATGTGGTACACTGAATTGTTTTAATTTCTGATTGCCTTTGATAAAGAACTGGCATTTTTTTTTATTTTTTTAATTAATTTATTTAACTTTTAACATTCATTTCCACAAAATTTTGGGTTCCAAATTTTCTCCCCATTTCTCCCCTCCCCCCACCCCAAAATACTGAGCATTCTAATTCCCACTATCACCAATCTGCCCTCTCTTCTAACATCCCCTCCCCTTATCCCCTTCTCTTTTGTCCTGTAGGGCAAGATAACTTTCTATACCCCACTCCCTGTATTTCTTATTTCCTAGTGGCAAGAACAATACTTGACAGTTGTTCCTAAAACTTTGAGTTGCTACTTCTCTTCATCCCTCCCTCCCCACCCATTCCCTTTGGGAAGGCAAGCAATTTAATGTAAGCCATATCTATGTAATTTTGCAAATGACTTCCATGATAGTCGTGTTGTGTAAGACTAACTATATTTCCCTCCATCCTATCCTGACCGCCATTGCTTCTATTCTCTCTTTTGATCCTGTCCCTCTCCAGAGTGTTGACTTCAAATTGCTCCCTCCTCCCATTGCCCTCCCTTCCATCATCCCCCCCACCCTGCTTATCCCCTTCTCCCCCACTTTCCTGTATTGTAAGATAGGTTTTCATACCAAAATGAGTGTGCATTTTATTCCTTCCTTTAGTTGAATGTGATGAGAGTAAACTTCATGTTTTTCTCTTACCTCCCCTCTTTTTCCCTCCGCTAAAAAGTCTTTTGCCTGCCTCAAGAACTGGCATTTTTGTCACCTGTTCTGTGTCCACACCATTTACAGAGCCAGTATTACACAATCTTGACTTCTTTCCCCAGGGGCATCCAGATTCCTTTAATTGGAGCATGAGCCAGTAATTCTCCTGCCTATTCATTGCCAGTATATCTGGTATACATTCTTGGGGCTTGGTCTGATCTTCCTTGATAAGTCCAGGAGGAAGTTTTGCATAAAAGGGCTCAAAGTGTTGCAGCTGCTACCACTGCTGCTACCGCTGGGACCACTTCTTCTACTAGAACTGCTGCTGCTCTGCCTAGGCTGACCGTCAGTCTCTCTTAGGGGTCAGAAGCATGGCAGCACCATCCTAGGCAGAGTTGGGCTAGAGCTTCCCACCATGGCCAGGGAGAAGGGAGAAGAGGAGGGAACTTCTCTTTTTTTTTTCCTTTTACTTAAATGCACCTCTATAAATGGAAGTGTCTATAATCATTGATTTTGTTTTGCAATCATTTTTCAATCATTTCTGACTCTTTGTGACCCCATGGGCTGTTTTCTTGGCAAAAATATTAGAGCATTTGTCATTTCCTTCACCATCTCATGTAAAGATGAGGAAATTGGGGCAAATAAGATTTAAGTGACTTACCTAGGGTCACACAGCTAGTAAATGTCTTAGGCCAGATTTGAATTCAGGAAGAGGTCTCTGTGACTCAGAGTCTGATATTTTGTCTACTCCACTACCTAGCTACCCTATAGTCAATGATTACTTTGCCAAAAAAAAAATAATTCTAACAAAATTAGATACTCCACAGTAAATATCTTAAATGTAATGATCTTGTAGATACTTGTAAGTTGCACATGATGTTAACTTATAAAGATAATGAATATTCAGATACCAATTGATTAGTTAATATATTTTGTCTTCATTATTACACTGTCGATAATTAACACATTTTTAATTAGCAATTGATCTTGTATGTTTAGAAGTAAATAGAAAACAATTAATTACACTGGAAAGGTCTTTTATTAGAATCACCTAAAAGGTAAGGAAACTCCAGCTTTTAATCTGACGTTCCAGAAGATGAGAAAATACACAAGATATTTGCAGATTTATTCAGAGATACTTGTCAGGTCAAATAAAATATATCCATTAAAATAAACGTTGAGAGAGATAATTTCACAACAGTGTTCACATAAAGAAGGAATTGTTTGAATTTCTATTAATGAATGAACTGCAAAATTGAGGGAAGGAAATAATTAGAAGATCTATTAAAATCCTGGAAAGCTAAGAATTTCTCAGTAATCATTAAAATTAGCTTAAATTATTAAATGAAAATTCTAATTAATTAAAATCTGTTCATATTTCTGTTAGCACTCTCTGCTTCTACTGTGAAATGGCAGCAGTATTAGGGATTGCAGAAATAGAATGAGTTCCGAACTCTTAGAACGTTTATATTTTTGGAAGGGAAAAATCTCTCTCTCTCTCTCTCTGTCTCTCTGTCTCTGTCTCTCTGTCTCTCTGTCTCTCTGTCTCTCTCTCTCTCTCTCTCTCTCTCTCTCTCTCTCTAGCTATATGCTTGTTTGCACAAGTTGTATAAAATGGACAACGATTTCATGATTTTCCAGTTACCAATTAGGTTTGTCTGCTTATCTATCTGTGTATCTATCTATTTATCATCCATCATCTAACGATATATTATATATCAATGTATGAATGCATGGATAATGTGTGTATGTATGTATGTGTGTGTATGTAGGATTCTTAGCCCAGTAAGAAGGCAAATGAAATTCAGTTTCATGCTTATGGCAACTATCCAAAGAATTTTTTTTTGTAATGTGATAAAAGTGATTTGTGCGCCAAAGACCTTTGATGCATCTCAACTACTCACTTCCAATGGAAGCCCCATTGATCAATGCTAAGGGGATGATCCTGGAAAGATAGGTTGAACATTTCCATAGTGTTCTCAACAAACTGTTGTCAATCAATGTTGAAGACCATTTACTTCAGTTTGAGGCAGTCTTTCACTAGCAAAACTTCCAACTGAAGAAGCAGATTGAATAGTTTTAGATTATTCTTATGTGACAAACCCAGTAGTACTGTTTTCATTCCAGCAGAGATCTATGAGGCAGAAGCTCCACTGCTCATAGAAATCTTCCAGGTTGTATAGCAAGAGGAGGTTATTCACCAAGAAATCAATGATGCCTCCATTGTCCATCAATATAAAGGAAAAGGAAATATGTTTTCCTGTGACAACTACAGAGGAGTCTCTTTCTTAGGCATTACTGGCAAGATTCTTGCCAAAGTCTTCCTTAACAAACTGATTCTTCACCTGGAAGTGAGTTATCTAGCTGAAAGCTGATGTAACTTCAGAAAAAGCCAAGGAATGCTTGACCTGGTATTTGCTTTCATACAACTCCAGGAGAAAATCCAGAAGCAGATGTCTGTACACAATACTTGTTGATTTAACCAAGATCTTTGATATTGTCAGTTGTGAGGGCTTGTGGAAGATTGTGGCAAAATTTGGTTGTCCATAGAAGTTCATCAATATTATTTGTCAGTTTCATGATGCTATGTTTGCATATGCTGTATAAAATAGATAATGCTCTCACGATTTCCCAGTTATAAGTGGAGGGAAGATGATTGTATGCTTATTCTCATGCTTTTTAGTGTGATATTTTCAGCAACGTTGTCAGAAACCTTCAACAAGGAGAAAAAAAGCATCAAGATCAGTTATCACATAGATCCTAAATTATTTTACTTGAAAAGGCTACAATTCAAGACTAAAGGAGAGGGAGATTTGGTTCATGATTTTTGGTTTGCAGATGATTGAGCATTCAATGAAGCCTCCAAAGCTGTGATGCAACAAATTATGGATTGATTCACTGTCGCTTGTACTAATTTTGGCCTAACAATTGATGCTAAGAAAACAGACATTTTCTACCAGCAAGTACTGTACCATCCACATGTGGAAACTGTAGTAGAGAAATTTTAAATACTATAAATAAATTCATTTATCCTGAGAGTATACTTTTCATGAAGGTACACATAGACAGTACACATTTCCAGAACTATCTCACCATTTGGAAGTCTCCAAAAGAATGTGTGGGAGAGAAGTATCAAGCTGTCTACAAAGCTGAAGGTCTACAGAGTCACTGGGCCAATCTCATTATTGTATACTTGTGAATACTGGACAGTATACCAGAGTCATGCAAGAAAATTAAACTGCTTCCATTTGAATTATCACAGGCAAATTCTGAAGATTGCTTGGCAAGATAAGGTATCAGACAGTGAGGCTGAACTGCCAAGCATTCAAACTGTATTTCAGGGGGTGAAAACCTGATTGGTTGGCCTACCTTTTCAATTGTCAAAAGTACATTTACATAAAAGACTATTTTACAGAGAACTCACATAAGGCAGGCACTCACATTGTGGTCAGAAGAAGTGAAACAAGCACACCTCAATTTCTCTCTAATTGACTTTGGTAATATTGGTGAGACATGGTAGTCACCCTTATTAATATGTGCAAAAACTCTTCAATGTTAGTTTGTTCAATGATTTTCTTAGAATATTCTATGGATATCATTGATGACTTTGGTTTCTCACTGCTGTGACAAAATAAATTTCATCCAACCTAAAAATAATTATCAAATGGTATATCAGGAAAGCCAAGTGATTTGGAAGAAACTTCTTTAGTATAGGCAAGTTTTGAACTTACTCTTTCAAACTCTCATATTCATGGATAGCTTAGGCTCACAAGGTGACTACAAGGTCTCTTTTCAAAATATAAAGGTAATCTGAGGCCTTGGGGAGTGGGGTAACCACCAGTGTCCTTTAAGGGATCACATAATCTTCTCTCAGTTGTTATCCATTGGTCATCCAGCCTCAATTAGCCTTTAAAAATGAATATTTGCTAAAAATTATATTAAGAACAATTGGTATAAAACATCTCTCTAAAATTATGTTACATACTTTCCCTTTGATATAGATGGTTTTGGTAAAAAATGAGTTCCAGCTTGTGAATACTTGTGATAAGAGATAAGTCAGAGCTCATTAAAGTCTTTTATTTGTATTCTCAAAATGTCTTCCTTATGGAGGAAGTAGTATTTCAACTGATCTCCTTGTCTAATCATGAATCTGCCTTTCTTCATATTATCCAATCATTCTAAGCTCTTCATACAGACGTTGCTGGCAATAATTGTTTTCCCAAGTATACTACGGTTATGATGAAAATCTTATTTTTCTTAGTACTCTGAAGTCCAGGCATCCCCTTCTCTTTCCTTCCACACAAAATAATTCTTTCTCTGGAAATCATTTAGAGTCTTTCACCACTAAAATGTTAGATGCTGAATTTTCCTATACTAAATTAGGTTCTAGTTCTATACAGTTCCTCAGGATGTGACCAAGAAATTCAACCAACTAAAATAGATATCCTCTCCAACCTGCTTGGAATACCATGATTGAACAGAAAAATGCTCAGGCTTTACTAACATCAAGTTCATTCCTCTGATTAGTTATTCAACTGAGATATAGTCTAACCTGATAAAGGTTAGGATAAATGAGATGACTCACTTAGTCCCTACCCTTACACTTCTAAATTCTTAAAAATATCTAAGGAGAGAGGAAGAAGGAAACAGGATTTGCAATGTAAGGAAACAGCACAAATGCATAGCTAAGAGGAAAGTAGGAATCAAAAACCTAAGATTTATAAGGAACTTTCAAGAAAATGAGAATATAGCATACAACCATATTTAAAAAGAATAAAATATGTACTCTTTCTTCAGTTTTTTTTTTCACTTGTATCTGACTCTTCATGACCCCATTTGGGGTTTTCTTGGCAAAGATACTGGAGCAATTTAACATTTTCTTCTCCACTTCATATTGCAGATGAGGTGCACTGGGTTAAGTGACTTGTCCAAAGTAATACAGTTAGTAAGCCCCAGCACTCTCTAGTTCATTACTTAGCTGCCGCATCCTACACTTACAATTCTCTTAAGACAACACTAAGTATAGATACTGCTGTTTCAAACTTCCTTGTTTTTCTTTTCCCATAATGAATTCATTAAATTCACAATCTTATAGGTTTTTAGGAAAAAATTCGGATACATTATCTTATTTGATGATCATGATGACCCTAGAGTCTCAGACATGGAGTCAGGGAGACCTGAGCTGAAATCTGGCCTCAGACATTGACTCTCTGTGTGACACTGGATATGCCACTTAACTTGTTTCTTCAACTGTAAAATGAGGATAATAGTAACACCTAACTCCCAGGGTTGTGTGAGGACCAAATAAAACAATAATTGTAAAACATTTAGAATATTGTCCAGCACACAGTAAGCGAAATATAAATGTTATCTACTATCAATATTACTATTAATATTATTACTGTTGTCATGGTTTTTGTAATTTTTTGTATTCCCCAGAAGAGGATGACACCTAGATTGTGATTTGTTGACAGCCATAACTAGTAAAAGACTAATAAAAGCATGAAACAAGGCATAAACCATCTTGTCTTTTGCCTTCCTAGTCCCAGAACAGAGCATGGTGTCTGTCACATAGTAAAGGCTTCTTAATTTTTGTTCAGAAAGAGATTGTTTTCAATGGAGCACAGCTTTACAACCATAAGGACTTAAGTGATTATCTAGCCTATGCCCCTCTTAAAAAAAAAAAAAAAAAACTTGAGGAAACTGAGACCCACAGAGGCTAAGTGACTTGTCCAAGATAACACTTCTAGTGATAGCAGGCCTGAAACTAATACCCCGGTATCTCATTTCTTGGTCAAACAGTCTTTAAGCTAAGGTATACATTTTCTTTCCCCAATCATTTTCTGAATCTGAAATATTGTAGAACTTTCTTTCTTAGACTTTCATTCATGCATGTCAGGAGTAAGATTTTAGTAAAAATTAGAAGCTACATATAAATACTTCATCAACTGCCAAGTAACTTCCTCAGGCTGGTCAAAATACAGTAAAATAATCCAAGGCAAACATTCACTATCTTAATTTTTTTCTTGAATAAAGACAGTGAGGCTAGACTATTCAGCAAATACGAGTCTGTTATTACCTGGACTGACTGAAACAAATGATTCTCCTCCTTCTAGTCAGTGCTCAAACAGAAGTGAATTTCAGTCCCATGTCTCTGATCTTCCAAATAGACCTATCCTGATAAAACCAGAAGAACTATTAAGAGATTCACAACAATAAAAGAAAAAGTTATATAAACATAAATAAATATTATCATTATTACCTATGAGACCTTGGGCCCACTACTTAACTACTCTACATTTCAATTTCCTTGTCTCACAATTAGGAGAATTGGATTAGATGACCTATATGATCCTTTGATTCAGCTGAGATAAAACCATTTATGTAAAAACTATGTTTCACCTACACAGTGCTTGATTCACGATGCTTGGAATATGTTGAGCAACCAAAGTTGCATTTGTCTAGACCTAGCATAGATTATGGCAGGGTTTGTAAAAAATTGAGTGATAGGTGGCTGAATCAGTCTCCTGAGGCATCAGATAACAGAAAAAAAAGACCATCTATTCTGGGTTCATATGCCACCTTTGACCCTGTTATTGCATGACCTAGGGAAAATCATTTAAGTAATCCAGGCTTCACTTTCCTCTTCAGTAAAATGAGAGGTTTGAACAAGATGACCTCTGAGATGTCTTGTAGTTGTGATATGGACATTTCAGTTTATTTCATTTTGGCAGTAGAACTTTCTGGAAAATATGGAAAATAGCCTGGAATAAAAGACTAACTTGTATTTTGTGACTTATTTACCATTATTAATATTTAAATAATATTGTTTAAATTAGACTAGATGCTCACTGTAGTCACCTTTAATTTAATGATTAACATTAATAGGAAAAATAACTGAGAAAAACTATGTAGATATTTATCTCCCAGTTACCTTTCTAAGAAGGCATCCAGTTCATCATAATTCTTAGATATATTTTTTAAAATAAGTATACATTTTTCATCAATAATTAGTTAGCACTGTGCAGTAGAAATATAATTGGGTCTAGTGTGGGGGCAGTAGGGTTTAAAACTCAGCTCTGGCATTGAGAGCCAATATGACTTTGGACAAGCTACTTGGGTCTTAGTTTACTCATCTATAAAATGAGACCTTCAGATTAGAAGATTTCTAATATTTACTCTGCCAACTCTGAATCTGTGAAGCTATGATTCTTTGACTTCATTTTAAAATCATCCTAAATTTTTTTTATAATTCCTATGATTTCATGGGAAGATAGTATACTAGGGAGAAAACTTTCCCTGCTTGTGAAGATAAGCACTTGCTTTGTAACTTGTTTGCTTACCGAATCAGTCCCCTATGACACTGAGAAATTGATGACACAGCCAAAAGGTGTCAAAGAGGGAATATGTTACCTAGATTATGAAACAGATTCCCCATTTAAATAATTAAGTTAGGTTAAATTTTATTCTGGAAAAAACTCTCTACCTTATCTTTAATAAGAGAAAATTATTCCATTTCATCTTACAAAATCATCTTAAAAAAATAAAGCTACAATAGTATTTTATTTTTATATATTTCGAATGAATTGCATTACTCCTGTCATCATTACTACTGCTTGAAAACTGAACTATCCTTTGCAAACCCTACAAAATTTGCCAGTAAGCACAGTGGTTAAGTGGTGAATTGTACATTCAGTTTCCATTTTATGATTCACAAAAATTAATGTTTGAAAAAGTCCTTGCCTTTCATGTTTAGTGTACAACTTATTTTAAAATCCTGCAGGATAAGGAGAGCTTATATATTAGTTTCTGAAAAATTATTTTTAAAAAAATTACTGACATTTGAAGATTTGTTTACATGAGCCAAGAACTATTACTTAGTTTATATGTTTTATATGTAAAATATATGCTTATGCATATATTATATAATGACATGTGTGTATGTATATATACATGCATACATATATACATACATGTATATGTGTGTGTATATATATGTAACCCCTAATATGGGATAGTTTGCCCTAATGGAAGTGAAAAGGTGAAACGTTCTACATAAAATATTATGAAACAAAGGTCTGGAATTTAAATGTTTCCAGGCAACAGAAATTGACAAGTCCATGGAACAAAGTACCAGTCTTGCAAAAAGATTAAAAACACTGTAAAGAACATTAAGATGAGGCAGCAGGCCTTCTACTCTCTATTTGAAAGACCCTTGATCTTTGCCCTGTTTTGTCAGTTGCCAGATGGCCCAGGATTTGAATTTCTCTATGATAGTCCTGCGTAGGTCCAGTAAGGAATATGAGGTTGAAAGAAGTACAGCAAAATATGTGCCATTAACTAGAATGGGGGTGAGGGGAGCATTTGATAACAGTCAAAATAATGGTGTTCAATGTCTAGGACATATCATCCTTATGCCCCACCTGGGGGGAGGGACACTCTCTTTGCATTGTCTCTTCTAATATCTTATTTGGATATTTTTAGAGTGTTCGAGCTAACTGGCTCTTTTGAATAATAAAGGCTTTTCCCTGATATGGACACATAGTCACCAGTCTGATTTCTTAGGAAAATTTTCATTTATTATTGTATTACTATTGGTCCCTCAAGGTTCTAGTACTGAGTTTTACCAATTTCCAGAGTAATGAATATTGTAATTACATCTCCTTTACGGAAAGTTTACATCTAACCGTAGTTAAATAAGAAGGAACATCTGTCTGTGCATTTAACTTTGGCTTTACAGATTTTTAGAAGACTTTGACCCCAATTACTGAACTTGCTTGTAGAAACTGGAGGTCACATGAAGGAGAATATGTATTATCCAGAAACTCACCTGAATATGAAGCACTTTCCTTTTCCAAAAATGCAGAAGTTACATTGACTTTCTTGTGATATTGACCTGTTATAGAACCCAAGGGTATGAAGTAAAAAGAATTAGACCAAGTCAGCTAAGGAGTTATTTAAACCCATGTGAGAAATAATGTCCATTAAGGGAAAAAAATCCTTAGTGCTCCTAAGCCTGGGTAAATGGTTGTATGAAATGAAGATCTTGAAAGTTATCACTAAAATTAAGTTTGATCATAAAACTTCTTTTCTTCTCTAATCAAACGAATAAAATTCTGTTAGCATATATTGGTCATTGAGATAATAATTGCCATTGTTTCAGTTTGTATAGCAACTAACAAAGGATTTTTAAATACAGTTTCTCATTTAATTTTCACAACTATGTGTGTGTTAGATAAGTCAGGTACTATTTTCCACAATTAACAGATCTAAGATTCATAGTTAATGTGATTTCCTTGAACAGTTAATAAAAAGTCATCTCTTCACTAGGTATTTTCATGTCAAGAAGTCTTGACATATTTTAATAATAATCTTCAAGTTTTTTTTAATAGACAAACCATGGAAAATATTGATTTCAATAGCTAAGATTTAAATATTTTTGATAATTTTCAAAGAAAAAATAAATGATAAACTTGTTTAAGAAGGTATGTATAGGAAACTCATTTACCAACTTTTACTTTTTCTAAAGATATACAGGAGATTGGAGAAAAGGCAGATAATTTAGTATGATTTTTTTTTTTTAAATAACAGGGTACAATAAGAATCATTGCACCAATAAATTCGATTTTAATTCCTAGCAAAATATGTTATTGAAGGGATGGTTACTGAGTATCTAGAAAAGGCAGCTGTGATCACAAAAAGCCAGGCAGACTTCATCAAGAATTGATAATATAAGATTTAATCCAGTCTTTTTTAGTAGGTATAAAAGATTAGATAAAATTAAATATGTTAGACATGGTTGAACAGACTTTAACAAATTATTTCTTTAATTACTCATAATATTCACATGAACAAGAAAGATATAATTAGGTAATAGCACAGCAATTTGGATTCTGAACTGGTAGAATAATAAATCCAAAAAGGATTCAATAAGACAACTTAGAAGACTTATTACTTATGCACAATACCTCAGTGACCTATGCCTGGCTTTGGGCTCTTTTGTCACAGTGGATAAATATATAAATTGGTGCATCTGGACTGAAGAAGAACTGACTTCAAATTTGACTTCAGACACTTTGTATCCATATGACTCTGGGCAAGTCACCTAGCCTCTGTAGTTTCCTCTCCTGTAAATGGAAATAATAATAGTGCATATCTTCCAACGTTGATCAAGAAAACAAATGAGGTAGTATTTGTGAAGCCCTTAGCACAGTGCTTGGCACATGATTGGTTGTTTGGTCGATTGGTTGTTGTCCTTCATCTTTGAAGAGGACCAAATGACATCACCATGATAGAATAAAATTTCAATGTGTCCAACAGTGGCTGATCAGACCAATATGAGCTCGGAATGCTCTATCGCAGATTGGCCGCAGATAGTTCATGTGAATATTTGTGGTGGATATCCCAAATTTGCACATCCTATGTTTTACTTTGTGCTCTCTCAATTCTGCTTTACTCAAAGGGCACAGCACACTTTCTGATGTGGGCATGCCATGCTGAGTGGTCCTGTGCCAGTGTCTCCCATGTTGCACAGTCAAATCCAAAGTTCTTGAGAGACGCCTTGAGAGTGTCCTTGTATCCCTTTTTCTGACGACCATGTGATCACTTGCCCCAGGTGAATTCTCCGTAAAATAGTCTTTTTGACAAGCACACATTTTGCATTCAAACAATGTGGCCAGCCCATCAGAATTGCACTCTCTGAAGCATAGTTTGAATACTTGGCAGTTGAACTCGACTTCAACCAGACTTCAGTGTCTGTTAACTTATCCTGCCAGAAGATCCTCAGAATCTTCCTAACATAGTTCAAATGAAAGTAATTCAGTTTCCTGGCATAACACTGGGAAACTGTCCATGTTTCATAAGCATATAACAATGAGGTCAGCACAATGGTTCAGATTGGTAGTCAGTCTAATACCTCTTCTCTCCCAAACTTTTCTTCAGAGCCTTCCAAACACTGAGCTAGCTCTGGCAAAGCATGCATCAACCTCACTGTCAATGTGTACATCCCTGGAAAGCACACTGCCAAGGTAAGTGAACTTATCCACAACATTCAAAACTTCTCCATTTGTTATAACCAATGGTTCCACGTATGGATGGTGTGGTGGTGGTTGATGGAGCATCTTTGTATTTTGGTGTTAATTATTAGGTCAAAATTAGCATAAGCACCAAAAAATTGATCCATACTTTGTTTCATCACAGGTTCAGAGGCTGCATCGAGTGCATAGTCATCTGCAAACAGAAAATCATGTACCAGCACTCCCTCCACTTTGGTCTTGGCTTGAAGCCTTTTCAAATTGAAGAACTTACCGTCACTGTGGTAGTTGTCCTTGATGCCCAGTTTATCCTCATTGAAAGCATTTGACAACATGGCTGAAAACTTCATGATAAAAAGCATGGGAGCAAGCACACAGCCCTGTTTCCCACCATTGGTAACAGGGAAGGCACAAGAGCATTGTTCATTATCCAGGATCCAGGCAAACATGCCATCATACTGATGAACTTCTCTGGCCAACCAAATTTTGATGTAATTTTCCATACATCCTCAAGACTAAAAGTGTCAAAGACCTTGGTCAGATCTATAAACATTGCTCACAAACCTCTGTTCTGCTCCTGGCATTTATCCTGGAGTTGTCAGGCAGCAAACACGATATTAACTGTTCCTTGGCCCTTTCTGAAGCCACACTGGCTCTCAGGTATGTGACCATCTTCTAGGTGAAGGATCAGCCTATTAAGGAGGACTCTAGCAAAAATTTTGCCAACAATGACTAAGAGAAAGATCTCCCTGTGATTGTCACAGGACAATCTATTTCCTTCACCCTTATAGAGATGGACAATGGAAGCATCCTTGAATTCCTGGGTGATAACCTCCACTTGCTATATAACCTAGAAAACTTCAGTCAGCTTTTGTATGAGCAATTATCCCCCTACCTTTTAAATTTCAGCTGCAATAGAATCAGCACCAGGTGCTTTATCACATGAAAGGAGCCTAATGGCACTCAAAACCTCTTCTTCAGTTGGAAGTTCAGCTAAGGAGGGATTGATTTCAACCTGAGGTAAATGGTCAATGGCTTCAACATTGATTGATGATAGTTGAGAACATTATGTAAGTGTTCAGCCCATCCCTCTAGGATCATGTTCTTATCACTAATCAATGTGGCACCATCAGCTCTGAGTTGTTGTGATGCACCATAGGTTTTTAGTCCATAAATAACTTTCAGGGAATCATAAAAGCAACTTGGATTGTTACTATCAGCATAAACCTGAATTTCATCTGCCTTATTACTGAGCCAGAAATCCTGCATCTCTCTAAGCTTTGCTTGTGCTTTGCTTTTGATAGAATTAAATGCTTCCTTCTTAGAGGTGAATGACCTATCCTCCTGGTAAATCCTGTGGCGTTCCAATTTCTCATTTAGCAACTTCTGAATTTCCCTATCATTTTCATCAAATCCGTCTTGGTGTTTGCGAGTATTCTAACCCAGATGAGCAAATGGAGTGCTGTATACTAAATCTCTGAAAGCTGCCCACTCCTTTTCTGTTTCACTGTTGCCAACTGTGTGTTGGCTCAACTTTCCCTCTAAGTTAGCAACAAACTGCTCATGCTCAGAGAAGAGCTCTGATTTGTCGACAGTTCTTCTGGTAGTTCTTTTGCCTTGGTGATGGCGCTTTTGATGAGTAGGAATATTTAGCTGAGAAAGAATAAATCTATAATGAGCCCAGCACTCTGTACCAAATGTTGCCTTTGTCACTCTCACATCTAGTCTGTTTCTTCTCCTTACAATCACATAGTCTATTAGATGCTCAGAGGGAGAATCCATGAAGTTTTATTGTATTTAGGTAAATGGAAAACAGTGTCGTTGATGAGAAGATCATGGGATGCACAAGTCTTCGGCAGTAATTGACCATTGCTGTTGCTGTTTCCAACTCTATTCCTCCCTGGGACTCCCTGCCACGTCTGGTAGTCTGAGCCTACTCTAGCATTAAAGTCACCCAGAATGATAAGCTTCTTCTCTTTTGGCACATTGATAATAAGGGTCTCTAAGTCTTCAAAAAATCTTTCTTTGACTTCATAAGGGTTTGTCATGGTGGGAACATAGGCACGGATGATGATGACATGGTGTTTTCCTGTGAGTGGCAATCTCATTACCATGAGCCTGTCATTCGCTCCTTTTGTCAAGCATACCAGCTTGTTGATTAGATTAGTTTTGATTACAAAACCTGCATCAGTTTCGTGGAGCTTCCCTTCACTGTGTTCACTCCAGAAAAAGCTGTATCCAGCTCCAACTTCAGTAAGCTGGCCTTCATTTGTTAACCTTGTTTCACTCAGGGCTGCTATTTGGATTTGATACCTCTTGAGTTCTCCTGCAACAAGAGCAGTTCTTCTATCACATCTACTGGGTTTTGCGTTGTCCACATTGCCATGTGGCAATGATGAGTGGAATCATCTTTCCAGATGTTTTTGTACATTTTTTTTTATGTTTTGACCACATAGAGGGATTCCCCTCTTGCCACAGTATTCAGGCCAGGGTTGAGTAAGGAGACAATGTTTATAGCACCTTTTCCAACCCCTTCCTGACACCAGGAAGTGAGCAATGAGATGCTTACAAGGCTGCTCAGACACTCAGAGGGCTGCCAAGTCCTGCTGTTGCTTCCAGTGAGAAACGTCCATATAGCCTAGGCTGCCTGTGTGCAGGATTGTGACTACAGCTCCCAGTGTATCTGCACCTGCTGCTTCCTCACTTGCCTGTTGCCACAGGACTTTGAGGCATCAGAGTTAAATGGTATAGCTGATGTCTTTTGATTCACGTGTAAACTGGATTTAAGTGAGGCAAAGTAGTAGGAAGTCATCAGCCTCACTCTCTCCTCCAGTCATCATAGTCCAGGGGATAGACAGAGTCAAAACAGCTGGTGCTAGCTCAGGATGTAGTGGATTCCCTTGACATCTTCATTGTCTAACCAAGCTCTAAATACTCCACATTGTCTGCTTCATCTGCCTTCATAACCTTTGGAACAAACTGTTCTCATTTGCCCATTCCACTAAAGGAAGTCTTCACATGCTTGTGGTAGTTACCCCTCTAACTCACCTATTCATATGAGACCCCTTGGTTACCCTCAACCTTGCTTGGCCTGTCTACCCAAACAGTTAACTAGGGTGTGGCCTCTGGGAATGTTGCAGCTTCTTGGAGCCACAGGTGAGAGTTAGGTGGAACAGGTGGATACTAAATGTGGAAAGAGCCCTAAAAATGGCTCAGCAACCATCCCACGAAAAGTGCTGGTCTTCCCTTAATACATCCTACTCCCCTTGCCACATGGTGTGTGTGTGTGTGTGTGTGTGTGTATATATACATATATATATATATGTATATATACACACATACATACATACATACATACATATATATAATGGTATATAAATCCTGGCTACTACCCTTACTATTATGACTTCATAGTGAATAATAACCATAGTGAACTACAAACAGCATTAATTAATTGCTGTAAATTATTTGCATAAAAGCATAAATCATATTCTCATCAATTTTAGCAGGTTTAATGACATAATCAAGATGAAAAGCAGCATCAAAAGGCTGAGAAATCTTATTGAAATATTTATTAAATCACTGAGAAGGCCTCTATTCCCAATAAATATAATACGCCTTCTTCATTTTATGTGTGTGATATCTACCATATTAAGTAAAGATCCATTTATTCCTACTATATTGCATGATTCTCAAAAGTGTTTTCCTTTATTTATATAATCATATAAGAAACAAAACTACAAAATCAATACATCAAAGAAGGGATAAACATCTTTTAAAAGTAAATAAAACTAGAACATTTTAAATAAAATAGATAAATATAAACTATTTTCGTTGAAGAAAGAGAGGAATGTCAAATTAACAATATACACATGACAAGGAAGAATTCACGATGAAAGAAGGTATAGAAACAATTATTAGGAAATTTATTGACCAATTATATGTTGATGTTATTTATTACATAGATAAAATGGGTGAACATTGACACACATACATACATATATAAATATCTATATATCTATATGTATATGTGTGTATGCACACACACACACATATATATATATATATATGTATATATATAATTTCCATATTCATGGTTCAAGATAAACTGTAAAAAGAACCCCAATAATCCAATCTCCAAAAAGGAGAAAAAACTCATGAAGAATTTAATCCCAATTCACTCTTCTGTTTTCTTGATGGAAGAATTTAAATATTTAATTTTATTTACTGCTTTGGCTTAATGCTAACCATTTTTCTCATTTTCCTTGATTAAGTTATCTATTAATTTTATAATCTTTTGACCAATTCTTTAGGATTAAGTTATTTTTTGTACAATTATTCTTTAATACTTTCTTCAAAGTCACATATTGAATATAACTTGTATAGCACTGTTGTCAGTAAAGCATCTGTTTATCTCTTTCCTCATTTGTTTGTGATTTTTTTAGATCCTATTATGTAGTTACTTTTCTTAAAGGTGACATGTACTATTGAGAAGTATGTGTACCTTAGTATATTTCTACATAGTAAGTATTAATATCATATTTGACTTTTCCAAAATTCTTTGCAGAAACAAGTTTTTTCCTATTTTATTATTTTTTGTTAGATTTATCAAGGTCAAAAGTGATATATGTTGAAGTCCTCAACTTCAACCTGAAAAGGGTTTGGCCTCTTCCATCTTCCTCCTTAAAACTTGAATTCAAGAGTGCCTACAGGGTCCAAAATGACTCCAAGAAAATTTGAAAAGTAATTCAAAGAAATTGGAAGAGATCCCTCCCTGCTTTCACAGACTCCACCCTACCCCTCATACTGCGTATGACATTCTTTCTTCCTGTGAGGAGAAACCCCTAAGTAGGAACTTTGACATTGAGGTTACATATGTTAAGTATTGATTTTAATTCACTATGTTGCCTTTAAGTCTATGGATTTTTTTCCTTTTTTGTCTCTCATCATCTTCCCTTCCTATATAAAGGGAATTAGGGGGAAAGTAAAGATCAAGTTTTATACTCACATACTTATGGAAATTCCATCCTTTTCTAGTATCCCTGAAAAAAGAGATGAAAAAACTTCCATTCCAGTAACCATTGAACTATTTCTCAAAGATATTGTTTACATTGTCTGTTTGCACATATTAAGCAGAATGATCAATGTTTGTCAATAACCAAATAAGATGGCAAAATATGACTCCACAAATTACTTTCATATTCATGTGGTTATCTCAAATTAAACAATTTCTAAATTAAGATTTTGATAAATTTGACTCTCAGAGCTATTCCAAAGAAAAAGAGAAAGATCATAATTCTAGAAAATTCAGAGGATAGGAGAGAATTTTGTTAGGAATACTGATGGAAATAAGAGGTAAACAGAGAAAAAACACTAACTATGGGCTGGGGTGAACATGGAATAGGCCTACATCTTGAAAAATGAGAGACTTGAGGTGACCTTTAAGGGAAGACAGAAAAGCCAAGACGTGAAGGCAAGGAATGAGATTATAGGCACTAAGAAAAGCCAGAGAAACTTCCAATGACTTGAGGGACAAATGACAAGTAACTGTGGCATTATGTCAAGTCCTTAGATTCATAAAGAATGCTCACTCTCATAAGAGACTCTCCACTTAGATTCATAGTGGAGAGATAAAACTGTCTTGAGTGACTATACAATTACCCAGCATATGTAACTGAATCCCACAACTGATTAGATCCAAATAACTTTGGAAACCTGGTACCCAGTCCATTTTTTCCATATAATTTGCCACTTTATTTTTTAGACAATATTTTATTTTTCTCCAGTTACATGTAAAGGAAATAATAAAAATTAAAAAAAAAAAAAAAGAAAAAGGACTTGAACTTCCGGATAACAAAGATGGCAGAGTGATCAGTAATTGCAATCTCCTTCCACTAGTGGACTTTGAAGAGGCCAGAGCATATTTCCTTAGGAAAAGTCCTGGAACAGTGGGACCATGTGAAGGGGCTAACAATCTCTTAGCCCATGAGGCTAGGAAAATCACAAAGCAGGGTCCTTCTTACAGTGGTTGAAGGAGAACAATGCAGATCCAAAGCTGTCCCAGACAATCCCACTTCAGCAAACTAGGAGGATATTCTAAGCCCCAGAGGGGTGGAACCTGCAACTGCCAATACCACAACCCCAAGCATGTCTCAACACCCCAAAGGAATTGGGAAGACACTAGCACAGATGGGTTCACCAACCACTGAGCTTGCCTATGCTCTAGCTCAGCAGAGGAGACCTCCTGTGACTAAGCCACATCTCCCCAACACTTAACCGAATTAGCTTCAAGATAATTCCAGGGAAACACAGAAAAACTGCACCTGGTCTCTGCTTTCGAACACCAGTCAACTCAGCACCACATAAGCTGCAGCATTTGCACTTCCAGCTGAAGGAATCAGAGAGCACACCACATAAAGCCTCAAGTTCAAGGCACAAGAGCTGTAGGACAGAATCCCCTGTGCCACTGAAGCAGAGATGTACTTTAAAAGTCATGAATAGAGTTATCATCATGAGTAAGAAGCAAAGTAGAAAAGACCATAGAATCTTTCTGTGGGGACAAGGACCAAAACACAAATGCCAAAGAAGTCAGCATTGAGACAGTACACACATCAGAACCTTCAGAAAGGAATATGAACTGGCCTGAAGACCAAACAGCATTCTTAGAATAGCTCTGGAAGTATTTTAAAAGAGAAATTAGAGAAATAGAAGAAAAATTGGTCAATGATTTTAAAAAATATGAAAAAAAATTTCACTGAAAAGAACAGTTCCTTAAAAAGGAAAGTTGGACAAATGGAAAAGGAAGAGAAAAAAACTAACTGGAAAAATCTGACAAATGGAAAAGGAAGTGCAGAAAATAACTCCTTAAAAGGAACAAAAGGATAGATGGAAAAAGAGATGCAAAAGTTAATTGAAGAAAACAATTTGATAAAAGTTAGAATCAGGCAAGTAAAAGATGATGACTCTGTGAAACATAAAAAATCAGTAAAACAGAAATAAATAATGAAAATACAGAAGAAAATGTATAATATCCAATTGGAAAAACAACTGATCTCCAAAACAGATCCAGGAGAGAAAATCTAAGAATTACTGGCATACCAAAAAGTCATGATGAAAAAACGATCCTGGGCAGTATCATCCAAGAAATCATCAAGAAAAAATGTCCAGAACTCCTAGATCCAGAGGCAAAATCATCATTGAAAGAATCCATCTTTCACTTCCCAAAAGGGATCCCAAACAAAAAACACCAAGGGATATAGTTGCCAAATTCCAGAATTATTCAGTGAAGGAGAAAATACTGCAGGCAGCCAGAAAAAAATAATTCAAATATCGAGGACCTACAGTCAGGATTACATAGGACTTTTGCAGCTTCTACATTAAAAGATCGAAGGGATTAGAGTATGATATTCTGTAAGTAAAGGAGCTGTGACTACAACCAAGCATCAGTTGCCCAGCAAAACTGAGCATAATATTTCAGGCAAAGAGATGGACATTTAATGAAATAAGGAATTTCCAGACCTTCCTGATGAAAAGGCCCAAGTTCAATAGAAAATTACATCTTCAAACACAGTTCTCAAGAGAAGCATAAAAAGGTAAACAAGGAAAAACACTGCCTAATCAATGTGGACAAACTGTTTACATTCCAATAAAAGAAGACAATATTTATTAATCTTGAGTATTGTATATTTATTATGATATATTGAAGGAATATGCATAGATTGAAGGAGAGAGTATAAGGTAAAGGATATGATGATAAAAATACAATTTAAGGTTGTGAAAGGACTGTAATGGGAGCTGTGAAAGGGAGGAGGCAGAAAAAGGTAAATTACATCACAGGAATAGGCACAAAATATATTATAGAATAGAGAAAGAGGGGAGGTAGATGAGCATTGTTTGAGATTTAGTCTCATTTGATTTGGTTCAAGGAGGGAACAACAAACTCAGTTAAGTATGCAAATATACCAAGCTTTATAAGCCACAGGAGATGAAGGGAAAAAAAGAAAGAGGAGGCTAAAAGGGAGGGAATAAGTAGGAAATGAAAAGGAGAGTAAAAGGGAGGCAAGGCAGAAAGAAGAGAAGGAAGACTGAGGGAGGTGGTGGTCAAAAATTAAAACTCTATTGTGAAGGGAAACGGAGAAGGGAGAAATAAAAGCATATACAGGGGAAAAGAGGATGGAGGAAAAGACTCAGATGGCAATCATAACTATGATTGTGAATGGGATGAACTCTTCAATAAAATAGAGATGGATACCAGAATAGATTTAAAATCATAATCCAACAATATGTTGTTTACAAGAAACACATTTGAAATGGAGGCACACACATGGTAAAGGTAAGGGGTTGGAGCAGAATACAATGCATTTCAGGTGAGGTAAAAAAAAAATAAAACAGGGGTAGCAATGCTAATGTCAGAAAAACAAAAGCAGAAATAGATCTAATCAAAAGAGATAAGGAAAGAAACTATATCCTGTTAAAAGGCATCATAGACAATGAAACTATTTCATTACTAAACATTTGTGCTCCAAGTGGTATAGCACCCAATTTTTAGAGGAGATGTAGAGGGAGTTAGAGGAAGAAAAAGAGAGCAAAGCTGTACTAGTGGGGGACCTCAACCTCCCTGTCTCTGAACTTGGTAAATCTAACCTCAAAACAAAGAAGAAAGAAGTTACGGATGTGAATAAAACTGTGGATAAGCGAGATACAATAGATCTCTGGAGAAAATTGAATTGGGATAGAAAGGAATATACCTTTTTCTCAGTGGTACATGGCACATGTACAAAATTTGACCATGTACCAAGACATAGAAACCTCACAAGCCAATGCAGAAAGGCAGAGACACTCAATGCATCTTTCTCACATCATTATGCTATAAAAATAATATGTAATTATCTGAGAGATAAACAAAAACTTATTCGAAAAATTGGTTATCTAATTCTGAAGAATCAGTGGATTAAAAAAATCATAGAAACAATCAGCAAATTCATTCAAGAGAATGACAATAATGACACAACCTTTCAGATCTTATGGGATAGTGCAAAAACAGTTCATAGGGAGAAGTTTAATGTATTTGAATGTCTCCATGAACAAAATAGAGAAAGAGGAAAACAATCAATTGGGCATAGCTGGAAAAGTTAGAGAAAGAACAAATTGAAAATCCCCAAGTAAATATAAATTAGAAATAAACCAAAGGAGAGACTAATAAAATTGAAATTAAAAAAAAAAAAAAACAAAACTACTGAACTAATAAATAGAAGTAAGATTTGGTTTTATGAAAAAAAACAATAAAATTGATAAATCTTTGGTCAATTTGATTAAAAAAAGAAAGAAAACCAAATTATCAATATCAAAAATGAAAAGGATAAACTCACCTCTAAGGAGGAGGAAATTAAAACAATAATTAGAAATTACTTCACCCAACAGTATGCCCATAAATTTGATAATCTAAATGAGATGGATGATTAAATTAAAAGAATATG
This sequence comes from Notamacropus eugenii, assembly GCF_028372415.1. Lineage (NCBI taxonomy): Eukaryota > Metazoa > Chordata > Mammalia > Diprotodontia > Macropodidae > Notamacropus > Notamacropus eugenii. The sequence continues at coordinate 282,338,598 of NC_092873.1, forward strand.
ATTTATCCAAACTAACAGAAGAGGAAGTTGGATACTTAAATAACCCATCTCTGAAAATGAAATTGAAGAAGCTATCCATGAACTCCCTGGGAAAAATCTCCATGGCCAGATGGATTTACAAGCGAATTCTATCAAACATTTAAAAAACAGTTAATTCCAGTGCTATATAGATTATTTGGGAAAATTGCCAAAGAAGGAATCCTACCAAATTGTTTTTATGATACAAATATGGTTCTGATAATTAAACCAGGAAGAGACAAAACAGAGAAAGAAAATTATAGACCAATTAATCTAATGAATATAGATGTCAAAATTCCAAATAAGGTATTAGCAAAAGGAATACTTCAACTTATCCTGAGAATAGCACATTATGATCAGCTAGGATTTATATCAGGAATGCATAGCTGGTTCAGTGTTAGGAAACTATTAGCATCATTGATCATATCAACAACAAAACTAAGAGAAACCACGTGACTATTTCAATAGATGGAGAAAATGCTTTTGACAAAATACAACATCCATTTCTATTGAAAACATTGGAGAGCATGGAAATAAATGGAAGTTTCCATAAAATAATAAGCAGTATCTACCTAAAACCATCAGGAAGCATTATATGCAATGGAGACAAGCCAGATTCATTTCCAGTAAGATCAGGGGTGAAACAAGGATCTCCATTATCATCCCTGTTATTCAATAAGGTACTGGAGATGTCAGCTGTAGCAAAAAGAGAAGAAAAAGAAATTGAAGGAATTACAATATTCAAAGAAGAAACTAAGTTATCACTCTTTTCAGATGATATGGTGATATCCTTAGAGAATTGCAGAGAATCAAGTAAAAAAACTACTTGAAATAATAAACAACTTCAGCAAAGTTGCAGGTTACAAAATAAACCCACATACATCATCTGCATTTCTACATATTACAAACAAAGCCCAACAGCAAGAGATAGAGAAATCTCATTTAAAGCTATGATAGGCACTATAAAATATCTTGGAGTCTGTCTGCCAAAACAAACCCAGGGACCGTATGAACACAAGTACAAAATACTTTTCACACAAATTAAGTCAGATCTAATTAAGTGGAAAAACATCAGTTGTTCATTGGTAGGCCAAGCCAGTATTATAAAAATTACTAGTCTACCCAAATTAATTTATGTATTCAGTGCCATTCCAATCACACTACCAGATAATTATTTTCTAGAGCTAGAAAAATAATATCAAAATTCATCTGAAAGAAAAAATTTCCAGAATATCAAGGGAACTAATGAAAAGAAATGCTAGCAAAGGTGGCCTACTGCTACCAGATCTCTGTATTACAAAGCATCAATCATCAAAACCACTTGGTGATGGCAAAGAAAGTGATGGAATAAGTTTGGTATTCAATGGCAAAGAAAGTGATGGAATAGGTTAGGTACTCATGACACAATAGTCAATGAATTTAGAAATCTATTGTTTTATAAACCCAAGGACTCAAATTTCTAGGATAAGAACTCACTGTTTGATAAAAATTGCCTAGAAAACTGGATAACAGTATGGAAAAAACTGTGCTTAGACCAATTCCTGACACCATATATAAGAATAAAGTCCAAATGTACAAATGATCTAGGTATAAAGATTGATACTATAAACAACTTAGTGTAGCAAGGAATAGGGTACTTGTCAGATTTATGGAGAATGGAGAAATATTTGGCCAAACAAGAGATAGAGAACATTATAAAATACAAAAATGGATAACTTTGATTACATTTACTTGAAAAGTTTTTGCACAAACAAACTCAATGCAACCAAGATTAGGAGGGAAGTAGAAAACTGGGAAAGAATTTTTAGGACTAGTGTCTGTGATAAAGGCCTCATTTCTAAAATGTATGGAGAACTGAGTGAAATGTACAAGAATATATCATTACCCAACTGATAAATGATCAAAGGTTATGAACAGATAGTTTTCAGAGGAAGAAATATCTCTTGCCATATGAAAAAAATGCTCTAAATCACTACTGATTAGAGAGATGCAAATCAAAACAACCCTGAGGCACCACATCACACTTATCATATTGGCTAACATGATAAAATAAGACATATAAGTGTTGGAGAAGATGTTGGAGAGTTGGAACACTAATTTATTGTTGGTGGAGTGCTGAGCTAATCCAACTATTCTGGTTGAAGTCCCAACTCCTTTGCCTTACGGAATATTGGGTTCCAGTTCTTTCGATCTTTTAATGTAGAAGCTGCAAGGTCCTGTGTGATCCTGACTGTGTGTCCTTGATATTTGAATTGTTTCTTTCTGGCTGCTTGTAGTATTTTCTCCTTCACTTGATAGCTCTGGAATTTGGCAACTATATTTCTTGGGGTTTTGAGTTTGGGATCCCTTTCGGGAGGGGAACGGTGGATTCTTTCGATGACTATTTTGCCCTCTGAGTCTAGTACTTCTGGACAGTTTTCCTTGATGATTTCCTGGAAGATATTGTCCAGACTCTTTTCTTCATCATGGGTTTCTGGCAGGCCAATAATTCTTAGATTTTCTCTCCTGGATCTATTTTCCAGGTCAGTTGTTTTTCCAATTAAATATTTTACATTTTCTTCTATCTTTTCATTCTTTACATTTTGTTTGACTGATTCTTGTTGCCTCATGGAGTCATTAGTTTCTACTTGCCCAATTCTAATCTTCATCATAGTGTTTTCTTCAGTTAGCTTTTCCATCTCCTTTTCCATCTGACCAATTTTTCCCTTTAGGGAGCTATTTTCTCCATTTAATTTTTGTACTTCTTTTTCCATTCGACCAATTTTCCCAGTTAGGTTTTGGGTTTCCTTTTCCATCTGATCAATTTTCCCAATTAGGTTTTGGGTTTCCTTTTCCATTTGATTAGCTCTTCCTTTTAGGGAATTATTCTCTCCAGTTAATTTTTGAACTTCCTTTTCCATTTCTTCAATTTTCTTTTTCAGGGTGATGTTCTCATCAGTGAATTCTTTTTTTATAGTTTTAAAATCATTGGCCAGTTTTTCTTTTGTATCCTTCTTCAGACGTTCCAGGTAATCTAGTTGTGCTTGCGAGAAATTCATAGTCCCATCTGAGGTTTCAGATGGAAGTACAGTCTCAGCTCTTACCTCTTTGGTGTTTGTGTTTTGGTCCTTATCCCCATAGAAAGATTCTATGGTTTTTTCACTTTTCGTCTGCTTTTTCCGATTCATGATGTTGGCTGAGTGTTGTAGCTTTTGGTTCTTTCAGTCAGAAGGTACAGATCTTTAAGTTGAGCTGATGTGTGTCTGGGCTAAAAGCAGGCTTTTGTTTTTTGTTTCCCCGATCAACCCTGGGGTTAGCTTGTTAGGTGTGTGGGAGGTGTGGTCTGGTCTCAGGCTATCTCCTCAGCTGACTTGAGGCAAAGGCAAGGTCAGGGGATGGTAATCCCAGCTTCCCTATTGTCTTCCCTTTTCCCCTGCAGGGCTGGGGCACACCTAGAAGCTAACGCGTGTTCCCGCCCCTCCTGGGGCTCGTCTCCCGGCTCTGAGGCTTGCCTGGGTCTCAGTGCGAATTTTCTCTGCCCTGGGTCGTCTGTCCCTCCAGATCACCTCCACCACAATAGGAAGAATCCCCCTTTGCCACTTTTCCAGCCTCTGGTGTTATGAGACCACCCGCCCCCTTCTGCTGTTCCCGGTGATCCAGGATTAATCTGGGGAAGAATTTTATGGTTCCCTCAGGGTCATCAGGGGGGAGGAGAGAGCACTTACTGATCACTCTGCCATCCCAGTTCCTGGAAGTTCAAGTAGTGACCCACCGAAGTCCGTCTTCAGGCTGAAGATTTCAAGGGCTGCTGCGCTGATGTCTGGCACTCAGCGGCTCTCACCGGCTCGGCCTGGCTTATCTCCTGCTCCGCTGGTCTCGCCCGCCACTCTCGGGCTCCTCTGGTCCCCTCCGCCCTGCCGCGCTGACCGCGCTGCACTGTGCGCCGAGGTCTTACCCCCGCGGAACAGATCCCTCCCGTGGACCCTCTGGTCCAGCCTGGGCTCCGAATCTGTCAAAGTCCGTCACCCACTGGATTTTACACCTCCAAAGTCTGGTCAGACTCTCCCCCCAGATATATCCAGAGGAGTTTTTCCAGGAGCTTAGGTGAGTCATTGCTTTCACTCCGCCATCTTGGCTCCGCCCCCTAATCCAACTATTCTGAAGAGAAATTTTGAACTACGCCTGAAGGATTACAAAAATGTGCATATTCTTTGACTCAACTATATCACTTCTGGGACTGTATCTCAAAGAGATGTTAGAAATGGGAAAGGGTTTCACATGTAAAAAATAATAACAGCAGCTCTCTTTGTGGTGACCATAAACTGGAAAACAAGGGGATACCCATTAATTGGGGAATGGCTGAACAAATTGTGGTATATGAATGTAATGGAATACTATTGTATTGTAAGAAGTGATGAACAGGAAGATTTCAGACAGACCTGGAATCACTTATATGAACTGATGATGAGTGAAAGGAGCAGAACCAGGATAACTTTGTACACAGCAACAACCAGAGTATGCAAGGAATTTTTCTGGTAGACTTAGTTCTTCATTGAAATACAAGGACTTAAAAAATTCCCAATGGTCTCTTGAGGGAAAACGCCTTCTATATCCAGAGAAAAAAGAGTGAAATTGGATCGTAGAATGAAACAGACCGTTTTGTTTTGTATTATGTTGTGTTTTGTTTTATGGTTTTTCCCATTCATTTTAATTCTTCTGTGCAACATAACTAAGGTGGAAAATGTATTCAATAGGAATCTATGTATAGAACCTAAAAAAGATTATACACCATCTCAGGGAAGGAGTAGGAAAGGAGGGGAAAAGGAGGGGAAGGGAAGGGAAAAATCTAAGATATATGGACATGATTATTGAATGCTGAAAACAAATAAAATTATTTAACAGAAAAATGAATGAAAAGTTGATTTCCCAGTTCCTCCCTCCCTTGCTACTCCCCTCACTGAGCCAGTGAGCAATTTCATGTAGTTCAAGTTTAGTCATTCAAAATATATATATATATTAGTCATGTTGTGAAAGAAAACATAGCTCCATATTAAAAGGAAACACATTAAAATGAAAAAAAAATAGTGTGCTTTCATCTGCTTTCCATCTCCTATCAATTCTTTCTCTGTAAGTGGAGGGCATTTTTCATTATAAGCTCTTTGAAAATGTCTTGGAAAAATATATTGCTGAAAAAAGCTTAGTCATTCACCATTGATCATGATACAGTGTTGTTACAACATACAATGTTGTCTTGGTTGTACTCACTTCACTTTGCATCAACTCATTTGTCTTTACAGTTATTTTTTTTTTCTGAAATCTGCCTACTCATCATTTCTTGTAAATATTCTATTACAACCATATGCCACAACTTGTTCAAATATTCCCCAATTGATGGGCATCTCCTCAATTTCCAGCTCTTCCACCACAAAAAGTCTTGCTATGCGTATTTTTGTACATATAGATCCTCCCCACACACACTTTTTTTTTTAAAAATCTCTCTGGGACACAGACCTAATAATAGTATTACTGGATCAAAATGCATAGTCAAATCAACAACAGATTTACCTTTAATGATGGATATGCCAAACAATTAACCTGTGGATTAACTAAACATCCATGAAGGTCATTTCTTACTATATACAGAGTTTAAAGATGACCACTCACCAATCATTTATCCACAGAGCAAATGCTATAAATCGAATAAATCGTATCCTTCTCCTTCTTTTTTACATCAACACCAAGAAGTGGGCCTAAGGTCACCATTCTGTGTTGTTTGTGCTTCTCAGTTTCAAGTGCTGTGGGAAAAAAAAAAACTTTAACCAGGAATTTGCACAAGATGTTAGAGTCAGTCAGTCCAGCATGGCAGCCATAAGAAATTAGGGTGCTCAGGTCTCAAATCAGAAGTGGTTTTGGGGATTGGAACTGGAACTTTGCTCTACAGGAACTGAGCTAAATTGTTAAACTATTTCCCATTTCCCTAGATACTGAGGTAATACAAGGTGAGGAGGGAATTTAGGTCTATTGCTAGGGAAGATATATATATATATATATATACATACACACACACACACACACACACACATATATATGTATGTATATATATATATATATATATATATATATATATATTTCTAATGACATTTCTTGAATTATATATTGCTCTGGAAAAGTCAATCTGAATGCTAGTGGCTCAATGGAACTGAGGTGTAGTAAGCACCACAACAGATGGAGCAGGACCATAATAGACGCTAGATTCATTGACAGAAAGAATAGACTCCCCTAAATGTTATTTTTTTAATTTTATTTTCAGTGTTCTATAATCACTTCCATGTAACTTACATTTTTCCCCCTCCCTGAGAAGGCATATAGTTTTATATAGGTTCTACACGTACATTCCTATTAAAAATATTTTCACCTTAGTCATGTTGCATAGAAGAATTAAAATGAATTTGAGAAATCCTAAAACAAACCAAACCACAATAGAAAAGAAAATGATCTGCTACATTCTGCAATCGAATTCCATAGTTCTTTCTCTGGATGTGGAAGGTATTTTGCCTTAAGAAACCATTGGGAATTTTTTAAGTCCTTGCATTGCAATGAAGTACTCAGCCTACCAGAAAAAAAAAAAAAATCTTCGCATACTGTGGTTGCTGCTGTGTACAAAGTTCTCCTGGTTCTGTTCCTTTCACTCAGCATCAGTTCATATAAGTCTTTTCAGGTTTCTCTGTAGTCTTTCTGTTTATCATTTCTTATAGCACAATAGTATTCCATTACATTCATACACCACAATTTATTCAGCCAATCCCTAATTGATGGGCTTCTCCTTGATTTCCAGTTTTTGGCCACCACAAAGAGAGCTACTATAAATGTTTTTGTACATATGGGAGCCTTTCTCATTTTTATAATTTCTTGGGGATACAGTCCTAGAAGTGGTATTGCTGGGTCAAAGGGTATGCACATTTTTGTAGCCCTTTGTGCATAGTTCCAAATTGCTCTCCAGATTGGTTGGATCAGCTCACAGCTGCACCAGCAATGAATTCATGTTCCAACTCTCTCACATCTTCTCCAACATTTATCATCATCTTGTTTTATCATGTTAGCCAATCTGAGAGGTGTGAAGTGGTATCTCAGAGTTGTTTTGATTTGCATCTCTCTAATCAATAGTGAATTTAGAGTATTTGTTCATATGACTATAGCTAAAATTAATTTCTTCCTCTGCAAACTGCATGTTCATATCCTTTGACCATTTATCAATTTCCCCTACATGTTATTAAAGAGCCCTAAAAGCCTTGCATGAGGGGAGAAATCTAATTCGTTTGTCCTTCAAGCAGTAGGCATCAGGGTAGTCCATGTTCTTTTTACAAGCTTTGAGTAGGTCAATCTCTCCTGGCCCTCAATTTCCTTTGCAGTAAAATTAGATGCAGTATAAATCCTACTTTAGATCACTGTTGTTGTGGTGGTGGTTGTTGTTCTTCCTTTATTGCAAAAAAAAGACCAATGTCATCAGGAGAGTCATATCTTCATGACCTTATGACGTCATTAGACACAGATTCAAATCTGTTTTGTTATTAGCTACCTATATGAATATAGAATCATAGACATAATGCTTGAGTAGACTTCTGTCAAAGTAGATCAATAAATCATTTATTTTCCTTTCAGCTTGAAATTATGCTATCCTTGGACCCGTCTCTACAATAACAGTGAGAAATAATAAAGCCCTCATTAGAAAAAGAAACAATTAATTTGTTAAATTGTCACTGAAACTATTAGGTCACCAAGTAATTCCTCAAATACAACATTTTGTTTTATGATTCTGATCACTGCTCACTCTGCACTGGCATATGTTGTATGATTAAGCACTAATAATCAAGTTATATCCCTTACCCCTGCAAACATCATGATGATTCTCCAAGGAAAAAATTCCATTAATAAGCTTTATGTATAAATAAAAACTCATTTTACTCCCTAATCAAGCTATTCCAGAAGAGCAAAGCCATGGGGTCTCTGGGACATCATCCAAATTTGCCAGAAGGTACCACCTCACCTCCCCAAATGCAGGGTATGAATCTCCTGAGTTTCCCATCCTTTCAAACACTCTCTCTGATGGAAGACACAACAAATACCATCTTACCATATTCTAGGGCTGGCCTTCCATAGTCTTGTGTGCAGACCTCTACTCACCATATTTCTAGGGTAGCTATTAAATACTTCAAAGACACATATGAATTTACTTCTTGAGGCCTTGAAATATGGCACCCCTCTCTTCACATACACTCATTCCATGGCAGTTATTTTCCAGGGTAACTGGAAGTGGGGCCCACAAGGTGCAGAGGTAATTTTCCACACCAACATCAATAGATACATCTTCTCTCATGCCTACAACATCCCATTCTCTTGACAAAAACTATGTATCAGTACTGGACAAGTAACATCACAGGAAACATATATATCCCTGATGCCTGGTTTAGGAAAGCAGAATAGAGTCCTGTCGTGTCACTGTGTTAATTTAGAATTTGACAACCAACAAGACAAAAAAAAAAGGCATAGGATTTTGTGACAGGGAAAGCAGAGAACTCAATCCTTTGCTTTCTTTTCCATCTTTTTTTTCCTCTTATGATACCCTAACAATAGTTTCCATTGAAAGTATGCCTTTTTGAAAGAAAACCAAAAAAGTTAATATTTCTTGAGCATAAACATTGAGAAAATCTTATTCTCACCTAATCTCCCTCTGTCTCTTGGTCTCTCTGTTTCTCTCTGTCTCTCTGTCTCTGTCTCTTTCTCTCATTCTTTTTTTTTGAGAGAAAAAGGAGAAATGGAAACGCATTTCCATACTGACATCAAATGAAATAAAACTTATTGAAAGTTGCCACTCCCAACCTTCATTTTAAGCCTTTAAAATGTTCATTGGTGTATATCAATTTGGAAAAAATAATTATAATGCTTCTATAATTGCTATATCCTCCACAAAAAGAACTTGATCTCTATCATTTCCTCCTGCATTGAACATTAAGAACTTTGACTTTAAGGAAGTCAATTACATAATTTTTTTTCAGTAATCACACTTGCTTCTCAATGAGTCATCCTTTTCAATAAACTGGGAGAAATGCTTTGACCATTTTGTTTCATTTTGTTTTCAGTTAGAGGCAACAAAGGATTATCTCTCAAGGATCTGAACTTTCTTTCCACCATTTACCAACTCCATGGTTTTGGTTCAGCTGTTCTAATTAAAGATTTGACTATCGTTAGTCTACAAGTTGATCTCAACAACTTATTTATTTTTAATGCACATTAAATAAATATTCAAAATTATCCATTTTGAGAGTTCAAGCTTTTTGTCAAATAAATAAATGTGTTAAAGAGAAATATTTCTCAGTCTTCAGCACACAATTCTATCAGCCTAAATTTTCCCTTCCTTCCCCCAACTCATCCCTTAAACCCCAAGTTTGTATGGCCCATACATGCAAGATGAGAAGAAAAGTGTTTCAACATAGCCTATATATTCTGGAACTTTGAAGTTTAGTTCCCTATGTCTTCAACAATATAGATCATGTTAAGTAATATGGACTTTCCCCTTGCTTTGAATAATTTAAAAGATTCATTAATTAAATTGCTGTCTTTGGGTCTCACTGAAATCAAATAAGACAGAACTAGTTCAGGATGTCAATAATAGTATTATAACACTCTATCATCAAAAAGGAAGGCATGCATATATTATAAAATATATACTACCATTTATTCCTTAACAAATATATACCATTATGAGTTAGGCAATATTGGTTCATAGCTTTGTTGCAAGAAGAATCATTAGAAATAAGTTTGTTGTTTTTTTTTTTTTTCCACAGAATTTTTGAGTGGTAAGAAACCTTGGTAGTCATTGATCTCTTCCACCATCCAGCCAAAAGAAAAACACAAAAAACAAAATAAAAAAGATTTTCTCTACAACTCTCTAGACAATCTTTTGCTCTGAGATACCTAACGGAGGGAATCCACTATCTCACAAGCTAACTCTAATTGTTAAGAAGTTTTGATGATGAAAATAAAGATGATGAGTATAATTTTTCTTGTTCCTTCATTACACTTTCCTATCCTTGACCTAAGTTCAACATCCTGGAACAAAGAAAATAAGCCTAATGTGACTCCTTCAAATCCATGAGGATGATAATCATCTTCCTGATTATTCTTCTTTCATTGATTCAACCAATCTTCTTTTGGCACAAACACAAAATCTTTCATTCATCTTGTTGCTCACCTCCAAATATTTGCAGTCTTACCAATTTTCTTCCTAAAAATTGGGATCTAAAATTCAGCAAAAATAATTAGGTGTATTATGAAAGGTATAGAGGACAGCATACTCCCAGAAGCTGTATTCTTTTACTGAAGCCCAAAGTTCTAATATCCTTTTGGTTGACTTAGCATATTTTTGACTAGTATTGAACTCCCAGCCTACTTAAATCCCCCAGATATTTTTAAAGAAATTGCTGAATATCCAAGTTTCTTCATTCTGCTACTTGTGAAGTTAATTTTGAAACCAGGTATGATTACTCCAATTAAATTATCTTATTGTATTCATCTAAGCATTCCAGATTTTTAAGCTATGTGAAGGGAGATGGAAGATATTTTTCTTCATTTTCTATCATCTAAAAATTTAACAATCAAGAATCTTAGTGAGGTGGAGTCAAGATGGTGGACTAGAAAGACACACTTACATCATGGTCCTCCCCACAGCCCATAAAATATCTGTAGAAAGGGACTCTCAACAAATCCTGGAGCAGCAGAAGTGGAGAACAACAGAGGGGAGGAGATTTCCAGCCCACAGTGACCTGAAAGGCCCACGGAAACATCAGTTGCATCAGACGCAGAGCTGAGTGCAGAGCCCAGCCCAGCCTTGGCCAAGCGGCACAGCACAATGAGACTCTGGGAGGAGGACACCTTGGGGGCAGAATCTCCAGTTGCAGTAGCAGGACCTCAGATCCTTCAGTCTACAGGCGCCAAAGGTCACTGATGGGGTTTAATCAGAAGGCCAGGAAGGGAGAAGGGCTTTCCCATACCTCCAACAGCAGACAGCAGCCACAGAGCCTGCACAGCAGCCCTTACAGAAGCTCCATTGTTGGAGTGTAAAAACCCCTGAGAGTATTGAAGAGCTGAGTCTTGCCTCCACCCTAAGTGGAAGCCCTGGCTGAGCTGGTCTTTGTCTCACATTGAATGGCATCCCTGCCTATCCACCTTATCTGAAAATCAGCCCTCAGTGCTGACTTGGGAACTGGAGGCCAAGTGGCTGTGGAGAGGTATCTGCTAAGATTCTGGGCATAAAAATCCCTCTCTGTGTCCAGACCAGTACATGCTTGACTGTGTCACCTTGGAGGAACTGAGATCTCACAGATTCCCAGAGTATACCCTTCTCTTGACAAAGGACCCAAAAGTCAAGATGGGAAAATGCCCCAAAAAGGGGAAAAAAAATAAGATTATAAAAGGATAATTTCTTGGTGAACAGATATCTCCTCCCATCCTTTCAGGTGAGGAAGAACAATGCTTACCATCAGGGAAAGATATACAAATCAAAGCTTCTGTATCCCAAACATCCAAAATAAATATTCAATTGGCTCAGGCCATGGAAGACCTCAAAAAGAATTTTGAAAATCAAATTAGAGAGGTGGAGGAAAAACTGGGAAGAGAAATGAGAGAGATGCAAGAACAGCATGAAAAGCAGATCAACAGCTTGCTAAAGGAGACCCAAAAAAATGCTGAAGAAAATAACACCTTTTTAAAAATAGACTAACTCAATTGGCAAAAGAGTTTCAAAAAGCCAATGGAGAGAAGAATGCTTTAAAAAGCAGAATTAGCCAAATGGAAAAGGAGGTCCAAAAGCTCACTGAAGAACATAGTTCTTTCAAAACTAGAATGGAACAGATGGAGGTGAATGACTATATGAGAAACCAAGAAATCACAAAACAAAACCAAAAGAATGAAAAAATGGACGATAATGTGAAATATCTTATTGGAAAAACAACTGACCTGGAAAATAGATCCAGGAGGAACAATTTAAAAATTGTGGGACTACCTGAAAGCCATGATCAGAAAAAGAGCCCAGACATCATCTTTCATGAAATTACCAAGGAAAACTGCCCTGATATTCTAGAAACAGAGGGCAAAATAAATATTGAAAGAATCCACTGATCACCACCTGAAAGAGATCCAAAAAGAGAAACTCCTAGGAACATTGTGGCCAAATTTCAGAGTTCCCAGGTCAAGGAGAAAATACTGCAAGCAGCTAGAAAGAAACAATTCAAGTATTGTGGAAATACAATCAGGATAACACAAAATCTAGCAATTTCTCCATTAAGGGATCAAAGGGCATGGAATATCATATTCCAGAAGTCAAAGGAACTAGGACTAAAACCAAGAATCACCTGTCCAGTAAAACTGAGTATAATATTTCAGGGGAAAAAATGGGCTTTCAATGAAATTGAGGACTTTCAAGCATTCTTTATGAAAAGACTAGAGCTGAAAAGAAAATTTGTCTTTCAAACACAAGAATGAAGAGAAGCATGAAAAGGTAAACAGCAAAGAGAAGTCATAAGGGACTTACTAAAGTTGAACTGTTTACATTCCTACATTAAAAGGCAGTATTTGTAACTCTTGAAACTTTTCAGTATCTGGGTAGTTGGTGGGATTACACACACACACACACACACACACACACACACACACACACATACACACACATACACACACACACACACACACACACACACACACACACACAGACAGAGACCGAGAGCACAGAGTGAATGGAATAGGATGGGATCATATCTTTAAAAAAATGAAATTAAATGGTGGGAGAGAAATATATTAGGAGGAGAAAGGGAGAAATGGAATGGGGCAAATTATCTCTCATGAAAGAAGCAAGGAAAAGTCTTTTCAGTGGAGGGAAAAAGAAGGGAGGTGAGCGAAAAACATGAAGCTTACTCTCATCAATTCGACTAAAGGAAGGAATAAAATGCACACTCATTTTGGTATGAAAATCTATCTTACACTACAGGAAAGTGGGGGAGAAGGGGATAAGCAGGGTGGGGTGGGATGATGGAAGGGAGGACAGTGGGAGGAGGGAGCAATTTGAAGTCAACCCTCTTGGGGAGGGACAGGATCCAAAACAAGAACAGAAGCAATGGAGGGCAGGACAGGATGGAGGGAAATATAGTTAGTCTTAGACAAAATGACTATTATGGAAGTCGTTTCCAAACTATACAGATATGGCCTATATTGAATTGCTTGCTTCCCAAATGGAATGGGTGGGGAGGGAGGGATGAAGAGAAGTTGGAAGTCAAAGTTTTAAGAACAACTGTCAAGTATTGTTCTTACTATTAGGAAATAAGAAATACATATAATGGGGTATAGAAAGTTATCTGGCTCTACAGGTCAAAAAAGAGAAGATAGGGACAAGGGAAGGGAGGGATGTTAGAAGAGAGGGCAGATTGGTTATAGGGGCAATTAGAATGTTTGGTGTTTTGGGCTGGGGGAGGGGAGAAAAGGGGAGAAAATTTGGAACCCAAAATTTTGTGAAAATGAATGTTAAAAGTTAAATAAATACATTTTGAAAAAAGAATCTTTGTGAATAATAAAAAAGTATGAAAAGGTAAAAAATCTTGGGCCATCCATAAGAGATTTTCTAGGCACACATATGAGTCACTGGTGATTATACTTTAGACATATTCATATTGCCTAATTCTCTTTTTCATATTTTCTTCTTTTGTTATGTTTAAGATCTTTGGATGACTATAATGTTTACTTCTCAAGGTCATACTTTCCTTCTATCTTCACTGGAAAATTGAATTGTAGTATTGTATATACTGTCTCTAACAGGTAAGATTTTCTCTTACTCTACCATGGACTTCATGGCATTTATTGTCTTTCTCATCAGCCTCTGTCCTGCATAGTTATCCTCCATCTCTTGCTTTTCAAAACGAATTTGTGTGTTGCTTCCCCAAATTACTTTATTAGAATATCAGTTCCCTTAGTTTGGATCATATTAAATTGAAAAGTTTTTGCACAAACAAAGCCAATGCAACCAAGTTTAGGGGGAAGTAGAAAACTGGGAATTTTTTAAAACTAATATCTGTGATAAAGGCTTCATTTCTGAAATTTGCAGAGAAAGGTGTCAAATTTACAATAATAAAAATCATTCCCCAATTGATAAATACTCAAAGGATATGAGCAGGCAGTTTTCAGAGGAAGAAATTAAAGCTATCTATACTCATATGAAAAATACTCTAAATTACTATTGATTAGAGAGATGCAAATCAAAACAACTCTGAGTTACCACATCATACCTATCAGATTGGTCAACATAACAAAACAGGAAAATGATAAATGTTGGAGAAGCTGGGGGAAAGTTGGAACATGAATTCATCGTTGATGGAATTGTGATCTGATCCAACCATTCTGGAGAGCAATTTGGAAACATGCACAAAGGTCTGTATAAATGTGCATACCCTTTGACGTAGCAATACTACTTTTAGAGTTGTATCCCAAAGAGATCATAAAAATGGGAAAACGACCCACATGCACAAAAATATTTATAAGAGCTCTTTTTGTGGTGGCCCAGAACTGGAAATTGAAGGGATGCCCATCAATTGAGTATTGACAGAGCAAGTTGTCATATATGAATGTAATGGGATGCTATTGAGCTATAAGAAATGATGACTAGCCAGCTTCAGAAAAACCTGGAAATTCTCATATGAACAGATGCTGAGTGAGGTGAGCAGAACCAGTAGAACAATGTACATGCTACCAGTCATATTGATATATGACTGACTTTGATAGATTTAGCTCCTCTCAGCAATGCAAGGACCTAAAACAACTTCAATAAACTCATGATGGACAATGCAATCAACATATGGAGTCTGAATGCAGATTGAAACATATTATTTGCTCTTTTTTGTTTTCTTTTGTATTTTTCTTTCTCGTGGTTCTTTCCATACATTTATATTCTTCTACACAACAGGACTAATATGAAAATATACTTAATAGCAATGTATATGTAGAGCCTATATTGGATTGCATGCTGTCTTGGGGAGGGGGGAGAGGAGGAAGGCAGAGAAAATTTAAAACTTTTGGAAGTGAGTGTTGCAAACTAAAACAAAATAAATTTGTAAGGAGAGTGACAGAGAGACAGAGCAAGAAAAACAGAGAGTGAGAGAGAGAGAGAGAGAGAGAGAGAGAGAAAGAGAGAGAGAGAGAGAGAGAGAAAGAGAGAGAGAGAGAGAAAGTTAGTGAACCCAAATATATCACACATACATCACATTCCAAAAGAAATCTTTTCACTTTCTACACTATATCAATTATCTTTCTGATTAATTCCACAGAGAAAATTCTCTTCACAGCCCCTGTCATGGGTTTGCTGGAACCAGAACAAGAGGGTGGCAAACTGATTGTTAAATTTTTAATGGGAATATTTAGGCATTAGAATTTGGCAAACTAGCATTCAGTATTTGCATGCTTTATTCATTCATTCGTCTCCCCATTCATTCGTTTATTTATTTACTTGTTTGCTTATTTATTTATTTTATCTAGACTAGAGCTGTCAGATTCAAATGGAAATGAGGGCCACTAAGCTGTATATAAAGAGGCTAGCCATATTATTGTCTTAGAAAATGACATTGATATTATCTATGCTTTATTGTGTTTTTAATTATGTTGTTAAATATTTCCAAATTGCAATTTAATCTAGTACTGGCACATTACCAACAGTTTGTTTGACTACTCTGCTCTAGACTCAAGCAGATGATGGGAGAGGGGGAAATACAATAATATGGATTCAATTTTAAAGTGTGTCAAAAGTAATTCCCAGTCCCCTCTCCACAGAAGAAAAAGTCATTAGACATTTACAAGCTCCCAGTTTCTCAGTCCAAATCCTCCCCCATCACCATTAGCAAGCTTAGATTCAATTAAATTCAATTCATTAAACATTGATTAAGTACCTACTATGTGCCAGACATATGTAGATGAGGGTAGTCTAGGCTCTTTCTGTATAGAGGGGAGGCATGAAAGTGTGGTGAGGTAGGACACCAGCCTTGAACTTGACCTGTCATTGCAACTTCAGAGAAATGTCTAAAAGCTATATATACAAGACAAGGTCAGGGTTTCATTGGCACTGGTCATTTTCTAGGCCAGAAATGCTATTCTGCAAGGCTAGAGAAAGTTAAAGTGCCAATGGGCTATTTGTAGAAGAACAGGGAGTCAGGTTCATATCTCCATCAGTGACAGAATGAATTTCCCTGTTTTTAATACTTTTTTTGAGTTCATTTGATGCCCTTGTTTTTCTTCTGTGGGAAGCAGTATGGAATAATGAAAAGAATGCTGGCTTTGGAGTCAGAAATCCGAGATTAGAATCCTCACTCTTCCAATTTACAGCTTCCAAGACTTAGTCAATCTGGTTAATTTGTCAAGACACTGAACTCATATGCAAAATGAGGAGACTGGACTAGATGATTTCTCAATTCCTTACTGATGTAAGTCTGTAAGGATTGAATGATGATGGACTAAAATCACATACTGTTTTATGCACTCATTCATAAATCAATTATGCTTATATTATTTAGTCAAAAGACTTGGATAGTATAAATTTCTGGTTTCAAAGTTATATTAGGAAACTGGGTAGCAAAAAACAGAGAACATTGGGCTTGAATTCAAGATGCACCTGAATTTAAATCCAGACTCATGTATTTATTAGCTGTGTCACCCTAAGTAAGTCATTTAACTACTGTCTGCCTTAGTTTCTTCAACTGTAAAATAAGGACAACTAGGTAGGATAGTGGAGAGTGTTTCAGTCCTAGACTCAGGAAGACTTATCTTACTAAGTTCAAATATGGCCTCAGATACGTACTAGATGTAAGACTCTATTCAAGTCACTTAACCCTGTTTTCCTCAGTTTCCTCATCTGCAAAATGAGTTAGAGAAAGAATTGTATTTGCCAAGAAAAGTCCAAAAATGGGTTCAAGAATAGTTGGATAAGGATGAAACAACTGGGGAAATTTTATTTAACTTACGTTATTTTGACTTGTAACATTTTTTTCCCTGAGAATATATGCTTTCAATAGGGTAAGAACTACAAGAATAAACATTTTATAATTTAATAGGAAAAATCATAACATCAACATCTAACGTAACAAATTAGTTAAAAATTTAAAAAATTTTACAAAAATTTTACTAATAATATTTTAGTTACTCAATTAAATATACATGGCTATCTATCATATCTATTTGCAACGAAATTATATTAACTATCACCTCCAAATGTCCGTTCCATATTCTTCTACATGGTGGAATGTAACATATTTATTTGGGGGATAATTCTGTGATTTTCTCCCATCCCATTCCCAACTTCTCTTTAAAATGCTTTAACCAGAGCTAGTATTAGACAATATTATGAAGTAGGAAAGTGTTTGTGGCACCTGTCAATGCCACTGTCATAAAATGGAATCAATGAGTAGAGCCTTTGAGATCAGTTAAAGCAAACTTCAGATATCTACAACAAACTATATACATCTACATTTAAAGCAAACTACATACATCTACAACAACCATAATAAATGATCATCTATCCTCCACTTATAAATTTGCAGTGATGGAAAAGTCAGGGAGAATCAGTAGATCATTTCATCTACTGAACATATATGTCCAAGGTAATATGGCATCTACATTGGCATCATATGTGTGTTTGCATGTATGCATGTATATATGTTATATTAATATACCTGTGCATATACAAGCACAAAGCAAATACAAGAATTACAATTGGAAGTCTAGAAGACTATATTTGGCATACTTTGCCAGCTGAAGATCTTACATGTAGTAAATGTTTAATAAATACATACTGATTGATGGCTTGATTGACCTGGATCCAAGAGCTCTCTAAACTTCAATTTTAATAGCAAATTTAGTAACTTAGTAACTACTAAATTTAATACTAAATTTTAATAGTAAGTTAAAGATAATGACAATGGTACTACTTCCCCAAAAATAATGTGAAGGTTGTATGCTATACAGTGTAAAATATGAAATATTATTGTCAAGATCAAATCCTCCATTTTTATAAAAGTTCAAATTAAGAAAAATGGATTCAGTGTATTGATGTATGATTAACTGTTCATTAATTCAATGACTAAGATTATGTAGTTGGTTTTTCTTAAGATATCCTCAGATTGGTAGTTTATACTTAGAAAGAAATGTACTCGAAGAGAAAGAAGGCACATGAAGGAAGTCAAACAGAAATTTGAACTGTTAAAATTTTCAAACTAGCATCAATTACAATAACATATGATTCATATTTGGGGGAAAATGAGCCATCAGACTGAGAAATAATAATTCTATGGTGATTTTTATTTGTAGAAAGGAAACCATGATGTTGGTGACTTGGTGAAAGAATAATATTGATATGAGATAACGGGGGATTAATATTTCTACCTAAATGGGAATAAAATGTTCAAATATGTGAGTAATAGCAGATTTTAGGTATCTGTTATCCTGTGGGCTAAGAAATTGGAGAGGTGAACATTATAAAGATAGCAGGGTATTGAGGCTTTCTGTAAGTGGAAACAAGCTTCTCTTCCCATTGGTTTTGTATTCTTTAAAATTCTGATTAATATTCTCATATGTGACTTATGATGCCATAAGCAGTTAGTGTTACCGTGGCAACTTTAGAGGAAAATTATTAGAATATTCTTACCATTTTTCCTGAATGCAAATAAGTGCCCCTAGGTTGTGTAGTCTTCTTTCATAGCTGTAATTCATAGGAAACCAGATAATAATATATATGAGCCAAAATGCTCATTTAAAAAGCTGCTGTAGGTTTTAAAGTTTATGAAAATGATGGTAGTATGTATCTATGATTTAGATAAAGGCAGTAAGTAGAGAAAAATGTCATTAGAAAAAATTGTAAATATGCATTATCACTTACCTTGAAGAGAGTATTTCAGCAATGACAAGAAACAAACACAGAAAAACAAAAACAGACAACAACTTGCTAGAAATTCCAGACATTTTATTCCCCTTTTGTGTGGATCTGTATATCTACAGGTAAATGATATTACTAATATGTTCAGGAGGTTCCAAAAGCACTGTTCATTTCCATAACGGGCCATGTAATTGGTTAATGTAGCACCATTTTTGTTACCTTTTATAATGAATATGTTATACATTGAATTGGACCCACAAGCATCTTATTCTCCTGTGGCACATTCATTTAAAAAAAAAAAAACCTGTAGAAATGTAGGATGACCTAATTTATCATCTCCAGCAGGGTTTGTTAAAAGAAGATTCTTCTTATGGCAAAGCACTAGGATAACACTATGAAAACATGAAAAAGTATAAACAGCAGAAATGAAAATTATAAGCCATCTTGATTGTGTTAGTTATCCCCAAGGAAGAAAAGGAGAAGACAGAAAAAGATAACTAACAAAGAAGACAAAGTTGATGTAAATATTTGATGACCACTTTAGAAAGAGCCTAAGATGTATATATCCATTAATTGATCAATTAATCAATAAACATAAGTTCGCAATATATGTTCTCAATATAAATTCTCAATATTCACATTTCGCTAAGCTCTGAGGATCCAAAAAAAGGCAAAACATTGTCCCTGGCCTAGAGGAACTTACAATCTTATGAAGGAAGCAA
The DNA here is from genome assembly GCF_028372415.1 of Notamacropus eugenii. NCBI lineage: Eukaryota > Metazoa > Chordata > Mammalia > Diprotodontia > Macropodidae > Notamacropus > Notamacropus eugenii. Next base: position 282,358,269 of record NC_092873.1, read on the forward strand.
TATAGAAACAGATATAGACAAAGTGAGCTATAATCACAATAAATAATTAATAACTAAGGGAGGGAAGTAAAAAGAAATTTAAATGATAATTTTGTTTCATATTTAAAAGGAATATCAAATTGTGCATAATGGATTTTCAGTTTCATCCTTTTTATTGTGCTATGTTATAGAAATGCTTGCTTAATTTCAGAAATTATAAATAAATAAATATGTATGCATATGTATGCACACACATATCATATACAAAAGGAATTGGAAAAGGAATTGAAAAAGAAGGTAGCTTTTATTTGGGACTTACAGAAAATAAAAGAGATCATTAATCAGAGAGGAGGAGAGATAGTATTCCAGGCATGGGGGATAGCCAGAGGAAAATCCTAGGAGTGAAAGATCTAGGAGGCCACTTTCAATGAATCAAAGAGTTTGTTTAATGTTTAAGGTTTAAGGTGTAAGAAGACTAGAACGGTAGGAGGGAGGGAGATTATGGAGGGCTTTGAATGCCAAACACAAAATTTTGTATTTGTTTCTGGAGGTGATAAAAAGTCATTTGAGTTTATTGAATGGAGAATGATGACATTATCAAACATGAATGTTAGGAAAATCATATTAGTGAATGAATGGAGGATGGATTGGGACTGGAGGGAATCTTGAGGCAGACACACCTATAAGCACCAATTGCAATAATCCAAGACTGAAATAATGAGAGTCTGGCTATGTCAGAGAGAAGGGGGAGTATTTGGCATGTGTTTAAAAGGTGAAATCAACATGTCTTAGCAACAGCTTAGTAATGCAGTGGAGTAGGATGGAATGGTGAGAGATAGTGAGAAGTTCAGGATGACTACTTGGTTGCAAGCCTGAAAAACTGGAAGGATGGCTCTAGGGACATGGATACTTAGAGTAGTGGGAGGAATAGAGGTTATTCAAGTTAACCCTTTCATTTTAAAGATTAGGAAATGGAGCACTCAAATTGTAACTTGCTCATGATCATTCAGATATATAAAGCAGAACCAGTATTACATACCAGATCATTTGACTTTATATATAGAATTCTTTCCACAATAAATTTTTAATCCATAACACATTTACATTTATACTGTCCTCAGTCGTTTAAGTTTTTATACGTGGATGAATTCTAAAAGCAGAATCCTAAACCCTTTTTTTTTTTTTTTTGGTTTTGCTCATCATTATCTCTCCTTAAAGGCATCAAACTATGTAGATCAGGAAGCTGGGATCCCTGCAATCTAAGCAAGGTGAACAGAGATTCCAACTTTCCCATTATCTAAAATATGTCAATAGTGCTAAGGTTTGCCCAGGAGATATTCCTAGGCTAATTGAATCAGAGGGTTATGAATTTCTAATAAATTTTGTTACCTGTTCCTTCACTTCATAAAATGTAATTAATGGGCTCTATTGTAAATGTACACAAACTTTCATCAAATAAAAGAAAGTAACTCCCTTATGTTTCTGCTATTTCATTCCAAGAGAAAGACAATGTTGAATTGTTATGGGGCCCTGAAGAGTGGGATCTTTTGCTATAGATTCTTGTGACAATCATTTTTTAAATCCTAATATCATTGAACATATCATCAATCAATTAACAAGTAGGCAGTAAGTATCATGCACTAGATATATAAAGAATAAAATAGTATGCCTGTATCTTTCTGCAAGAAGGTTACAATTCATAGGGGGAGCAAGCAGACACACAGGTATTTTTTTTAAAGAAATACTTACAACAGAAACATTTATTTTAGGAATAAGGTGCTGATAACTACCTATGCTTCTATACATTATTTAGAAAGATAAATTTTATCATTTCACTTCTCATATGAAAATGCATTGTTTAGTATTCAACTTCACAAGTAAATGAACAGTTATTTTATCACATCAACAATTTTATTTTATGGTCATAAAAACTTTGAAATACATTTGCTTCCTCCACAAATAGCTTTTGGTACTTTACCCAATATGTACTATATTTCTAGATATTACAAATTTAACTAACATTCATGCTCTTTCAAAATGAATTTAAAAAACGAGATTTTATTTTACTTTCCATATTTAACAAAATATGTGTTTCCATAATGTACTGACACACAGTATGGTACACTGCATAGAGAAATTGAGAGCCATTACACAGGAGATGTATTTTAGATACTTTATAAAGGCATGTGAATTATGCATTTGAAAGTTTAGTCTTATGAAAGATTTTATTACCAACACCAAGCTTAACATTATGCTGTCGGTTGATCGTTATACTTAATGAAGATGGGGACCTTGTGTCTACATTATTTAAAAGCTATAAACTTTTGTTAAAGCATAATATTTACATAAGATTAACAATATAGTACAGTATCCAAGAAATAATGACCTTGAAAGGCTTCCATTTCAACCTTATTTGAATAGCAATATGCATTCATTTATTTGTAGAGGCAATTGTAACTCACGAAAAGTTATATTTGGTCCAAATATAACTCAAATTGAGGTGTATATTTCCATACAGAACTTGGCTTTTTGGAAGTTTTTGTGCTGTGGGAATTTTGACAATGAAATACATTTTCTTTTATTTTTAATGTTCTACAATCACTACCATAAAACCTTGACTCTCTTTTCTTCATTCCTCCCTGCTACTTTTCCCCTCCCTCCCAAGGACGGCATACAATTCTATATCGGATCTACACATACATTCCTATTGAATACATTTTCACCATAGTCATGCTGAGTAGAAGAACTCAAATAAATGGGAGAAATCACATAACAAACCAAAACATAACACACACACACACACACAAATGATCTGCTACATTCTGTGATTGAATTCCATGTTTTTTTTCTCTGAATGTGGAAGGCATTTTGCCTTAGAAGACCAGAAAATAAAATAATTTAAAAGGAATGTAAAAAGAGAAAATATTTTTAATACTACTATGGTTATATTCCTTTAATCACACTGGTTATTTTTCAGTCTCCAGTCATTTACGTAAGGCAATTCTGAGAAGAGAGTACTGTCATAGAAGTGAAGGTTTGAAAAAAACATATGTAGGAGGAGGGGAAAAATTTAATGTCAAAAGCTAAGGTGGGGGCAGGATGAAGACCTTGCCAGTCCTTGTAGCTGCCATAATTTCATCATTACTTTTTGTGAACAACTCCTAAATCTACCTTATCATATCCCTTTGCTCTCTAAACCAATATTCCCAAATGTTTACATGGTCTCTCCAATTCAATCAGAGAGTTGACTAGGACATTTGATATCTTCTGTTATCACCCTTTTGTCTTACAAATGAGAAAATGGAGTTCCAGAGAACTTAAGCCATCTGCCTACAGTCAAAATAGAAGAAATAGGACCAGAGTCCAAATTTCAATTCATGTCTTAAATCTACAAACCCAAAGCATTTCCCACTATGACATTCAATTCAATTCAATAAATATTTATTAAGTACCACTACATGGGCTAAGTTCTGGGAATACAAATAAGAAAAAAATCACTGTCTTCAAGGAGCTTACAATTTGATGGGGAAAGATAACTAAGAGGAAACTGGAGGCATGAAGCTAGAGTGTTGCATCAGGTACTACAGTTGAGATTAAAAAAGAACTGTAGTTGCAAAGTGGAGTGATTTGACTCAATTCTCACACTTGAAAAGTTCCATTGAGGGATTAATATTGAGAGATCAGTATTTCCAAGACTGAACTTCTTAAATTTCTTTAAAATTTGATTCATATATATATATGAATTATGAATAATATTTTTACTAGTGATAACATTCATATTATCTCTTATGTTTGAAATTTAGATATCATTTTTATATATTTCTTTTTTTACTTTTCCCTTTCTCTTACATTTGGATTTCATATAAAACTTCATTTTTTATGTCTCCAATGAATTGATTAAACATTAGTTTACATTATACTCATCTTTTCTAATGTTATATATATCCAATCAAACTGAAAACTCCATGATGACAGTAGCCCTAGTTCAACCTTTTATTTTCCCCAGGGCCTAGCACCATATTCTATACAAAAGGATTTTTTATTGAATTAATTTAAAATGAAAATGACATATCTTCAACAAAAGCAATGTATGTTCCTAAAGGACATTAAATTTAGAATTTATAAACTACTTAGTTCAAAAGAAAAGATTAACTAAGACAAAAGTCAACATTAAATGGTGTTGTCCAAATGCATATCTCTGTAGATATTTTAAAATGTCATCAAGACTTGGAACACTAACAAAGCCTCTAGGATGAAGTCAATCACAACACTTTAAAATAAATTTGAGTAAAACTTAAATATACATCCAGATTATGAAATATCGCTGGACAGGTTGCTGTGAAATTACTTCATCAGTGTTTATATCTTATACACATAGGCCAGATAGAAAAGGGGGTGAATTTAGAATTTTTTAGAAGGAGATCAGTCATTGTATACATAAGTATATTTCAGTGTTTGACCAATTATACATTTTCTGTGAAAGAACGCATTATCATTCTAAGTGAAGAAATATATAAATGTACAAGACAATGGTCCCATCATTTATTAAAGAAGATAATAATCGATGGACAGCATTAGAAGTGTTTGGTACTCCCTGGATGTGGGAGAGTGAGGTTGGTGGAGGGGGAAAGGCATTAGGAACATAGGGTGAACATTTTATTAGGGAGTTATGAAAAATATAGATCAGGATTTCTCAGGATATCAAGGGAAGGAGAGATCAGCAACTAGTTAACAGCAGATGAAATACACAAAGATAATTTTAAAGGAGAAAATTAAAAATTAGAAAACACAATTAAAATAGTAGAGAAATAGATAACATAATCGCAAATCTAGAGCTAAGAGGGGACTCACTACCCATTTAGAGGAAATCTCTTATTTAGGAAAGGACAGGCAATGGAAGTTCATTACCTCCCCAAGATATTATTATTTTGGAAAGACCATACATTTATAATAACAGCTCTGGCACATAGTACTAATGTGAGAATGATCAAGTCATTTAATGGATCTGGACTTCACTTTCTTAATCTCCAAAATAGGGGAAATCATATCTGCAAAATATAACATACAGAGCTGTTGTAAGAAAAAAATAAGATATCCATTTTTAAAACGTTTAGTAAACATTAAAGTGCCACACAGTTGTCACCTATTATTATTACCCAGGATGAATTGATAACTAATAGATCACTGAATTAAGACCAAGGTTTCCAGTAAATCCATTAGGATATCGAGGTTCCATTGTGTGATAAATGAAAATATGAAAGTCAATTTGGAGGCAAACCCTGGAACTTAGTTCAAGGAGGGATTTTATTGTTCTGTTTTCAGATTGGTTGTTTGACAAATATAATATTTTCTCCCCTAGAAATAAAATAAATAGTGGTTAATTTTCTAACATAGTCCATGAAAAACCTGTTTCAAATGTGATACATTGCTTGCTTCAAAATATAGTTGTGCATTTGTAATGAAAACTAATGTAAAGGAATACTCATTTTCTTCTGATTCTACCATGAGTGTGAGTCTCAGAAAATGAAACTCTCCAAAAAAATCAATCAAAAGGCAATGGAGAGAAAATGTTGCTCATGATCAGAATATAACACATTACAAACTTCAAATTATGCAGCATCAGTATGCAAAGTATCATCAAAAATATATAATGCAGGAGAAAAAAAATGGCTCAGTCATATGATATCAAGAAGAAATAGCCAAATAAGACTCCCTGTGTTTTATCAGAATCATATATGTTGTTGAGAAAATGAAAAGATGTTCAGTACATTTAGGGAAATCCCTATGGGAAATCTTTAGAAGGACTTAAATGAGAGTGACTCAGTATGGGCAGTTGAGACAAGAGTGATGCATCTTGCTGGATGCAATAACAACATCAGTGAGATCACAGGATCATTGTAGATTAGGGGCATTCTCAAAATATTTGTTATGGGATTTCAAGAATTTCTGATTTTTTTCTTTATTGTACTAGCTCTATGGATGTCCATTGCAGAGCACTTTTACGACTTAGCAGAAGTTTTCAAGAATTGTTGTTTGAAAAAAAAAAATCATCTATCACCCTGTAGTTTAGTTGGTGATGAATCATTCTGAATCATAACAAAATAGTCTTCACAGAGATTGAGTAATACAAGCATACCATGGGAGCTTCTAAGTACCACAACAGGATTTAGGTGTAGTGCTTCAATGAATAAAGAACTGAAAAATAATAACAGTGCTTAAGAAATAAGTTTTATATCTACCTTGAACGTGTTTGAGGAAAATGAGTCTGAACTGAAGTAAGTTGGGCAGATATTTGAGAGGAATTTGGTGCCCTATTAAGGTCTTTATGATATCATGTTATTGATTCTTTATCTCTTTCTTCATAATCTATGATTTTATTCTTTTTCTGAAATTGATACTGGTACTGAAAGCAGTAATATTTGCAGCTTCCTCTATGATTAGGTACATGGTGGGGAATAAAATGGAATAAAGATGTGTAGGGTAAAACAGAATAAGACAAGGCAAGTCAGACAACAGCAACAAGATTGTGGCCCATGTTATAATAAACATTAGCTGAAGTATTTCAAGATATTTAGCTTGGAAAGGGCATTTGATGGCCAGGTGGCTGTGGTGGTGGGGGATTGTTCTAAAGAGCCTATGTGACAGTCATATACAAATACTTAATGATCTATCATGAAGAAGATGCATTAAACATATTATAAGAGAAGAAAGTAGAAATAATGGGTAGAAATTGCTAAGTAGCAAATTTAGCCTTAATACAAAGGAAAAAAATACCCAACAACTTCAGTGATACAAAAATGGAATGAGATACATCAAGAGGCAGCAGGTTGTGCTGCCTGAGAGAGATTCAAGAAAACACATCTATAAGCATTCAATTGTAGAGGTAATGCTTTTTTTTTTTTTTGAGCAAAGAAAGGCAGCATCAGATGACTAGTAACATTTTTTGTTTGTTTGCTGTTTTGTTTTTATTTTTGGTTTTTTTTTTTTTTTTTTTTTTTTTTTTTTTTTTTTTTTTTTACAAATGAATAGAGAACAAATCTTCATTCTTTGAATATAAATGTTAAAACACCATTGAGAATTCAGTAAACTGTAATGGAACCAAAGAACTTTTGCCACAAAAGCCCCAGATATGACATTATTCCATACATATTTTGGTAAATATTTTTAACAAAAGTCACCATACTGAATGTACAAAAATTCAAAATTATACTGAATGGAAAACCTTCAAAATATGGACAAAAAAATTAAAATCATGATAGGGAAAACAATGAGTTATATAGCCATTCTACTATTCTATCTAGCTCCAAAGGTGCTTTCAATGTTTCTTAGAAAGATAAGTTTATATTTTCATAATTTTATTTAATGGCATAAAACTCATTTTATCCACCTGTGTAATAATCTACTATATCAGAAAATGTAGGATAGTAACTTCTTAGACCATTTGTATCTAACTTTTAGCTAAAAAGGTAAGAACAATGATGATGATAAATTTGCATGGTGTTTATCAGTGTTACTTGAGTCATGTGGTAATTTTTATTAGGAATAAGTTGCATTAGTTAAAAATGTAATGAACTTCTTGTACAAAGAAGGTGAGCATCCCTATCTATCTAGGTATATGTTCTACCACAGACTGTAGATTGCAGATTGTCTGTCATTCAAATTCTTGTGATAATTATTTTTGCAATATATCTTATAAATACGACTTTTAAATTAGAGAAAAAATTTCTACCACAAAAATCTATAATTAACACATTGTATTCACATTTCTGAATGAATATTTTGCTATCAACAAAGCATATCAAGAGAGGCATTGTGGCATCATTGGTAGGTTAATTTTGGAACCAACTCTTGGGGCAACTCTCTAAATTTTAAGCTACATGCATAATTTAAACTTGGATTTTGTGAAAGTTATAGAGGAATTGTCGCAACAGATATTCCCCACAAGGATGAAATCACATATCTAAAAACCACCCTCACCTCTTCTTGTATCTTCTCCCTTCAAAAATGAAAGGATATCAGAGATGTGGAAAGAACATTTACTTATGAATCAAAGTACCTGGGTTTAAATCCTGACTTTGATTGTTTATACTCATATGACTTTGGGCAAATGCATTAGTATTATTGGGTCTTCATTTCCTCATCTATAGAATTTAATAGATTATCTCTGTCACTCCTTCCCACCTCTGTGTCTATGATCCTTGGAATGGATTTCACAGATTTTCCTGAGGAATATCAGACAACTTATTCTATACATACATACACACAAAACAACAATAATAAAAACATGTTTTATTCATTTAGATTATATCAAATGATCAGAGATTTAGAGATAGAAGAGACTTTGGGGAATATCTTTTCCAGCTCCCTCATTTTTTTTTTTACAGTGGAGACAAATGAGTTCCAGAGAAACTAAATGACTTGTCTGAAGTCAAATAGGTTTTAAGTGACAGAGTCAATATGTCAATCCAAGTCTTCTGACAATAAAACCATCTATCTTTCCTTTGCACCATGCTACCACTCAAGGAAAGAAGCAAAAACAAAATGTGAATTTTGTCAAATAATCTGTTTTATGACAAAATATCAAGAGATTTTATTAAAATGGTTTCCCAATTATTGAAATTATCATAATAAGCAATTCATTCATTTGTTTAACATAAACTACCATGAATTTTCAATTTCATTGATGTGATTTTCCCACCCCACCACAGGAAAGATGGAAAATCATTCATACTCTGTACTGTGTAATTTCTTTTTATGCTTTCTCAATGACACTCCATGGAGGATGTCTGCAATGCATCATCCATTCAACAACAACAAAAAAATATCTACTTACTATGCATAATATTAATACTGAATAGAAAAGACAGAGGTGTGCTGGACCTAACTCTAACTAGCTCTTAAGGGTTTATATTAAATTTGCAGTATAAAAATTTACATTACATTTACATTTGTCCAAAATAAAAATTATTATTTTGTGGATTGTATATACAAAAAATGTTAATAATGAAGAATAAACTTAAAAGGGTGTACATTTTTGTGTGTTCCAGTTATTGAACATTTACCTGAACATTCCCATATTGTTCCACACACATTGTATGAGCTCTTCACTTGATTTGTGAGTGAATAGGATTTCAATGTGACGAAGTTTTAGAAAGTTGTCAGCCTCAATCCCTCTTTCAGAGTTATTGAGGTATAGTGACAGGACAAAAGTCAAAATGATAGAGCTTGCTTGAGCTCTTTGAGAATACAGTAGAAGTCTCAGAGAAGAAGTCATCATTACATTACAGAGCTTGTGACTATACACTAATAATCATAATGATAAAAACAGGAGGAACAATAATGATAACAGGAAATTATTTGATATTTTAAGACATAAAAATGCTCTTCTGAACCTCTCAAATTCCTGAAAGTAGGGTATACAACTGTTCTATAAAACATAACTCATAACTCTATGGAATGATTAGGGGTATAGGGCAGAAACATATGACAAGTGCATTCTTTAGAGAGTTGCAGTTGCTTGGTATGTATCTAAATGTTGCAGGTGTAGTTGCAGGTATTGTCCTTATTCTTGATGTTTTGAAAAGAAATATATTTCCCTGGGAGGAAGGTGTTATGATTCTCATTTTATGGTTGAGAAAACTGAGGCAAACCAAGGTGACTTGTTTAGGGCCATGCAGCTAGTAAACTTTGAAAGCTGAATTTGAACTCAAGTGGTCCTGATTTTTGACCTAGCACTAGATGCACTGTGTAGCAACAGAAAAATCTACTGTTAAGATGAAACTAGTTTAGGGGACTTAGGATTTGGAACCAGAGTATCTGGGTTTAAGTCCCACTTCTGTCTGTCTCTTGCTGCTTGTATGATCTTGGACAGTCATTTAACTTTTCTGGATCTCAGTGCCTCATATGTAAAAGAAATATAAGAGAGATAACTGGCTTCTGATATCCCTTCCGTCTCTAAATCTATAATCATATGAACTACTTTTGTGGCCCTTGTAAGGTAAAACACAATTCATATTGATGTCCAGTTATCCACAGTGTACTAAAGATCTAATAATACCTGGATATGTAAAGAATTCTTTATTCAACATGGGAAAAGTACAACATGGAAATACACTACATACATTTAGGCTATTATTAGTATATGACATAGTAAATAAGTCCTGCAGAATCACTTGATGGACATGGAAGTTAAGTGACTTGTCCCACATAGCTATTAAGTGACCAAGAAAGACCTCCTGAATCTCTACATAACTTTCTATCTACTATGGTCCACTTCCTATATAACAGGGTTCTTTAAAAAAATAAAAATAAAAACTTCAGTTTGAATTTCAAATATTTTATATACCTTCTAGGCCATCACTTCAAGATTACATTATACTCAATTGCATATCAAGGGTGTGTGCCTTTATTTAGAAAATAAGTTTTCAAAAATGATAATCCATTTTGTGTTTCTATTTAGTTCCATAGCTTATTTGGTGCAAATTCATTCACCTAGAGAAACCCAGGTTCTTACATTTATTATAGGTTTTCCATATATTGATATAAGAGGCAACATGATGTAGTGGATATAAACCTGGTCTTGATGTCAGAAAACACTTGAGAAAAAACTCTTTGAAAAATATTGACTCTAACACATATTTTGGGAAAGACCTGTTAACTTTTATGGGCAAATTTTGCATTTTTATTTAAACTTTTGACTTTTAAGTTCTATTTCTCCCTCCTTCCCTCCCCTCCCCATTCCCTGAAATGGTAAGCAATTAGTAATAGGTTATACAAGTGCAATTATGCAAAATACTTCAATAGTAGCCATTTTGTACAAGAAGACCCAAATAAAAGAAAAAAATGAAAATGAAAAATAACATGTTAAATTTGTATACAATCAGTATCAATTCTTTCTCTGGAGGTGGATAGTATGATTCCTTATTAGTCCTTTGGGATAGTCTTGGATTACTGTATTGCTGAGAACAGCTAAGCTATTCACAGTTCTTCAACAAATAATACTGCTGATACTGCATACAATGTTCTAGTCTTGTTCATGTCACTATACATCATTTCATCTAAGTATTTCCAGATTTTTCTGAAAATATCCAGCCTGTAACTTCTTATAGCATACTTATATCATATTAAAATCATACACCATAGCTTGTTTAGCCATCCCCCAATTGATGGGCATCACTTTGTTTTCCAATTCTTAACCACGAGAAAAAGAGATGCTAAGAATATTTTGTACAAAGAGGCCATTTTCCCCTTTTTTGAATGTCTTTGGGATATTGACCTAGAATTGAATCTTGAATCAAAGGGTACACAGTTTTACAATTCTTTGGGTATAGCTCCAAGTTATTCTCCATAATGGTTGGATCAGTTTGTAACTCTGCCAATAGTGCATTAGTATTCTAGTTTTCCCTCATCCCCTCCAACATCCAACATTTTTCTTTTTTGTCATATTAACTACTCTGATAGATATGAGGTGATACCTGAGAGTTGTTTTAATTTGCATTTCTCTGATCACTAGTTATTCACAGCATTTTTTCATATGACCACAGGTACTTTTGATTTCTTTGAAAACTGACCATATCTTTTAACTGCTAGTCAACTAAATTGTGGTTTTTTATAAATCTGGTGTATTTTTTGTGGTTTAACTTGTGATCGTTTATGATTCTTACTCAGTTCTCTATATATTTGAGAAATGAAGTCTTTATCAGAGATACTTGTAATGTCCCTCCATTTTTCTGCTTTCCTTATAATTTTGGTTGCATTGATTTTGTTTGTGCAATTTTTTTTTTAAATTTGATGTAATCAAAATTATCTATTTTGTGTTTTGTAATGCTCTCTGTATCTTCTTTAGTCCCATATTCCTTCCTTCCAGATGCTTTCCTTTTCCATAAATCTGATGGATAACTTATTCCATGCTCTCTAAATTTACTTATGATATTATCCTTTATGGTTAAATCATGTACTCATTTTGATCTTATGTTGGTTTATGATGAGAAATGTTGGTCTATACCTAGTTTATGGCAGACTATTTTCCAGTTTTCCTAGTTGTTTTTTTTTTTTTTTTGCAAAATAATGATTTTTTGTTCCAAAAGTTTTAAATTTTGGAGTTTATCATGTACTAGACTACTGTAGTCATTTAATATAATGTAATTTGAACCTAGTCTGTTCCACTGTTTTACCAATCTGTTTCTTAAAAAAATACCAGATTGTTCTCTTAATTGCTACTTTATAATATAGGTTGAAATCTGGTATGGCAAGATGCCTTCTATCCTGAACTGCTCCCCTTAGCCATAGCAAGAGGAATCTTTCCCATTCACCTCCCTAGCCTCATGAGCTAAAAAAAAATCACAAAAAAACAAAAACAAACAATAAAACTGTCACACTCAGCCTTTCTGTTGGCTTCACTGTTCCAGGATTTTTCCTGGGGCAGTAATTTATGGGCCTTTCAATGGCAGTAAGGAAAAGTGAGTATGATTTATTGTCCACTCTGCCATCTTCCCTCCCTGAAGTCAATAATGCTTTTAAATAAATATTGCTTTTTCTTAAGGGAGGCTCCATTTGTTCCTATGTTCTTTAGTTCTTTAGGAAATCACAGTGCATCTTGTCAAAGGCTTTTTCTGCACCTATAGGATTAATCCAATGATTTCTTTAAGTTTTGTTATTGATATAGTCAATCAAGTTGATATTTTTCCTAATATTGAACCAGTCCTGCATTCCTGGTATAAATCTACCATGGTCACAGTGTATTATTCTTGTGATGTGTTGCTGCAGTCTCATTGCTATCTTTTTACTTAAAGTTTCTACACCAATGTTCATTAAGGAAATTGTCCTATAATTTTCTTTCTCTGTTTTGACTCTTCCTGGTTTGGTTTCAGCACCATATTTGTATCATAAAAGAACTTTGGTAGGACTCCTTCATCTATTGTTTCCAAATAGTTTATATAGTATTGGAACTGATTTTTTTTCAAATGTTTGGTGTAATTCGCTTATAAATCCATCTGGCGCTGGTGATTTTTTCTTATGAAGTTCATTAATGGTGTGTTCAAATTCTTTTTCTAATCTTGATTTATTTAAGTATTTTATTTCTTCTTCTGTTAATCTGGATAATATATATTTTTGTAAATATTCATCACTTTCACTTAGATTGTCAATTTTATTGGCATATAATTTGGCAAAATAATGCCTAATGTCATAATTTCTTCTTCATTGCTGGTGAATTCATCCCTTTCATTTTGATGTTAATAATTTGACTTTCTTCTTTCCTTTTTAAAATCTAATTAGCCATTGATTATCTACCTTATTTTTTCCATAAAGCCAGTTTCTAATTTTACTTAATATTCAATGGTTTTCTTACTTTCAATTTTATTAATCTCCCCTTTCACTTTCAGTATTTCCAATTTGCCTTTAATTGAGGATTTTAATTTGTTCTTTCTTCCATTTTTATTAGTTGCATGCTCAATTCATTGATATGTTTTTTTCTCTATTTTATGGATGTAAGGTAAGGTTGTCTCACTGCTGCTATTTTTTTATGAAATTATTGATTGTTTCTATGATGTATTCTTTGACCTACTTGGTTTTTCTTTTTTAGAATTAGGTTATTTAATTTCAAATTCATTTAAATGTGTTGTTCATACTTGGATGTAACTTTATTACATTATGATCTGAAATAATGCATTTAATATTTTTACTTTTCTGCATTTTGTTTTAATACTTTATGTCCTAAGACATCATCAGTTTTTTTTTTGTAGGTGCCAGGTACTGCTGAGAAGGTATATCCCTTTCTATTTCCATTCATTTTTTTCCCATAGATCTACCATAGCTAACTTTTCAATAATTTTATTCAATTCCTTAATTTCTTTCTTGTTTATTTTTTGGTTATATTATTCTAGTTATGAGAGGGAAAATTTGAGCTCTTCCACAAGTATAGTTTTACCATCTATTTTCTTCTGTAACTTATTCAACTTCTTCAAAAATTTAATATTGTTATGACTTTCTAAACTTTTTTTTTACTTTTTGTCTGAGAGCCTGATTGCTGCTCCAAGTTTCTTTGTTTTAGCTGAAGCAGAGTAGAGTCTGCTCCAGCCTTTTTTCCTTTACTCTGTGTATTTCCTCTGTTTCAAATGTTATTTCTTATAAACAACAGATTGTAGGACACTGGTTTTTAATACATTCTGTTTCTATTTTATGGGTGAATTCACTCCATTCATATTTAGAATTATGATAATGAATTTTGCATTTCTATGCATGCCATTTTTCACTTGCTTATCCCCTTCTCTCTCTTAAATCCCACCTTTTCCCTCCTCACAAATGTTTTACTTCTGATCACCACCTTCCTCCATATCATTTCCTTTTTATCAGTCCACTTTCCTCTTCTATTATGCCTATCCCTTTTTACTTCCATATAGGGCAAGAGAAATATCTATATCCAACTAAATATATATGTTTTTCCCTCTTTGAGAGAGTTTTGATGAGAGTAAGGTTTAAGTTTTGCCAACCACCCCTTCCCCATCTTCATCTCCATTTTAATAACTCTCTCATGCTTCTTTTATGTGGAATAATATATCACATTCAATGTCCTTCTTTCTTCAAGTACAATTTTCCTCACTTTTTTAAAAAAAAATTTGAGTGGTATTATCCCATCAAAATCACCTAATATCCACACCCTCTGTTTACATATACTGCTTCTAATTGCTCTTATAGTCATAAAATTGTTGAGTTATAACTATAACTATATATATATATACATATATAGATATATATGTATAAAACTGTATATTGCCATACAGAAATATAAGGAGTTTAATATTATTGAATTTCTTTTGTTTTTCTCTTTCTTATTTTTTTTTTACATTTTCATTTTTCTCTTGAGTCTTGTATTTGGATGTCATTTTTTTTTTCTATTCAACTCTGTTCTTTTAATTAGGAATGCTTAAATGTCCTCAATTTCATTAAACATTCATTTTTCCCCTGAAATGTTATATTCACTTTTGCTTGTTAGGAGATTTTTGGTTATAACCCTCACTCCTTTGCTTTCCAGTATATCATATTCCAAGGTCTTGGATTATTTCATGTGGAAGTTACATCCTATTTTGAATTGTTTCTTTTTGACAGTTTGCAATACTTTCTCCTCAATCTTTGAGTTGTGGAATTTGACTGCAATGTTAATGGAAATTTTTATTTTGGGATCTCTTTCTGGAAGTTATTGGTGGATTCTTTCAATTTCTATTTTGCCTTCTGGTTCTAATATATCAGAGCAGTTTTCTTTGATAATTTCTTGGAAGCTGTTGTCCATTCAGGCTTTCGTTTTCTTTATTTTGGCTTTGAGGTAGTCCAATAATTCTTATATTATCTCTCCTGGATGTATTTTCTAGGTCAGTTGTTTCTCCAATGAAAAGTATCGTATTTCTCCAATGAAAAGTATCACATTTTCTTCTATTTTTCTTTGCTTTTTTGTTTTATTTTATCATATCTTGATGTTTTACAGTGTCATGACTTTTCACTTGTTCAGTTCTCATTTTTCAGAAATTATTTTCTTCAGTGAGGTTTTGTACTTCCTTTGACATTTGGCCAATTCTGCTTTAAGGGAGTTATTTTCTCCAGTAAATTTTGTTTATCTTTTCCCATGTTATTGACTCTTTTTCAAGATCATTTTGCATTACTCTAATTCCTTTTTCCATTTTTTCTTCCAGTACTCTAATTTGCTTTTTAAAATATTGTTAAGCTCTCCTAGGAATTATTTTTAGGTCTGAAACCAAATTACATTTTTCTCTGAAGATTCATGTGTAGCCATTTTGACACTATCGTTGTCTTCTAAGTTTACTTCTTCATCCTCCCTATCACCACAATAACTTTATGTATCCAAGCTCTTTTTGTTAGTTTGTTTTGCTCATGTTCCTGCCATTTTTGTGACTTGGTGCTTTTATGTGAGAGTTGAACTCTGATCCTGTACTGTGCCAAGCTTTTTGTGCTAGTGTTCTGTATCTTACCGCTGGTTTTCACTAGCTTTCAGGGATTAGCTGTTTGCTTTCTCTGGAGGATAGGCTTCCCTTCTGGCTTCTATCGGGTGGGGCTAAAGGGCTTTCTATTGTTTGACCCATTCTCTTGTGTTTAACTACTAGCTTATTGCAGGGATGGGACCTTGCTGCCAGGTTACTATGGAAACAGGGTCTCCCTGCAGGTAGCCACTAGGGGTGAGGTCCCCTTGTGGGACACTCCTGGTCTGAGGATTACTTGCTGGTCAGGAGTGAGGTCAAGGCTTTGCTAAGTGGCTTATGTTCGAGGTGGGATAACTAGGTTGGGGCCCTGCTGTGCTGCACAGAATACTCACTTCCCTAAGGGGCTATAAACTTGCAGGAGGGTGAGGCTTTGTTTGTGAATTTCCTTACTTTTGAAAACTTTGCTCCAGGTCCCCTGCTTTGAAGCTAGTTGCTGCTGCTGCTCTTGGACCTCACTCCCCTCTCACCTCAATGAGACACACTTTTACTGTAGGACTGGTGAACTGCTACCCTACTCCTAGATCAAGTTTGAGACTGTTTTCTAGTTGTTTGGAAGGGAATTTTTGAGCACATGAGAGGGTTCCTTCCTTTCTCTGCCATCTGGGCACCAGAAATACTTTTAACTAATTGAGACAACTATTTTTGACTATATATTTTAACAACGATCACAACTTGCATTTATAGAGGATGTTTCCCCATTTAAGAATCCTTTGTATCAATGAAATCACAGTGTTGCAGTTTCATGGTGTGTTGTAGGGGTCATCTCAAAGAGTCTGAACACAGACCATCTTCAATGTAAGCAAAGACATTTATTGAGGATTACTCTCTCCAGTGAGATAAGTTCTAAGAGGAATTGGCAACTTGAGAAAGAAAAGACCAGCAATTTTAAAGTATAATAATGCTGATTATACAGCAGAAATTATGAATATTAAAAAGACACTAAGGGTTTGACAAGGTATTAGATAATATGGGAGGGATCCCAGTCTTGGTGGAACTATGTATGCATTTGCCTATAATGCATATGGAAAAACCCATTGAGGGGCACGTATGTATGTTAATGATATTATGACAAGCCTGTTTATGTCATAATTTCACCTAAAGGACAGTTTATGCTATTCCTGCATAGATGCCTTCTATTGTTTTGGGGCCCATATCCTGCCCGGACATTCCCATGCTGAGGCTTTCTGATTGGCTAAGTATTATGGCCCTGTTTGAGATTAGATGGATGCGTTTGTGGTTTAGTGCCTGGGTGTACCTGCTATTCTAGTGAGGCATATATTAGACAGTTAAAATATTGAGTCAGAGCGGGTAAAGTTGCTAGGGAGGTGCAATGGGTCTGCTATTCAGTGAGGTCCATGATTTAGTCTGGGAGTAGTAATGTGGTTAATGTCAGATTATATGAATAAATCAGGATATTCCTGCTGTTCAGTGAGGCCCATAAGGAAGTTAGAGTATTGGGACTAGGAGCAGCTTTACTAGGATTCCATAAGCATGCCCAGTCCCTAATCCTAAGCACTTTGGGAAAATACAGGGTCACAGCACAGTAGTGAATGGGAGTAAAGTAGGACATATGCTTAAATACCTCTCAAATTTTGGAAAAATGCTGTCTCCCAATATCTCTTCAATTCCTTTTCTTTCTTTGCCTTTTTTTCTTTTGGTGGTCTACATAGATAGAATTATAGTCGCAATGACCCAAAAAGGGCCATAAAAGCTTTGGATAGATTTGTAAAGTTATCTCAATTATAAGCTGTAGACATTGAGCCTTTTGATTGAAAGCACTGAACTTAGTTTCAAAACAGGACCAGTAGACATTTTTACATAATGACAACATTCCGATACTCTATTTCATTCACAATAGCACTTGTCAGTCAACAGAAATTTCCTGAGGTGGAGGAGATATAGTAGTTTTTGAAAAGGACATGATTGTTTTCAAGAGGAAAAGACATTTCTTGTTAACTCATAAGATATAGCTTGAGGTATGAAACTTAATACAATGTAAAAGTGATGTCCATTTTTTTTTTTTTTTTTGTCAATGATCCTATTTTAAAGCTAGGTCACTTGCTTAGCTTTTTAGGGTGACTCAATCAGAAAATAATTTAAAAGGAAAAGAAAGTATTAAGTATGAGAAGAAAATGCCTTTTATTTTTCTTCTGTAAATGAATAATGATCTCCAAGTCACATTTTTTTAGCACAATGAAACAGCCACAAAATCTTGAAGAAAGACATAGAATAGATACCAAAAGTGATTATTATCATATGGAAACAATGCATGAAACATTCTGAAAGAAAATAATGAAAGTCCTATGTAGTCATATGAAACAGTGATTTCTGCCATAAAGAAATTTTAGAATAAGAGGGCACATTTAGTTTTTTATATGCACTAATCAGAAGAAAGCAAAAGTTTAGCAAAGCAACTGAGGCAAGGCAGATTAAAATTAACTATTCAAATATATTAGTTTATTTAAATATGTTTTAACTATATACAAATATAGTACCAAAATATAATTAGATATATTAACATTATGTTTTAAATAGACTACATGGTTGTTCATCTAGCTAATAAAAAATCTGCATTTTTGGTTTTTTTTTCATTATCTGAAGAATAACAGAAGTGTAATCCTTTGTTTTTCTATTTAGTGCTATCAATTCCGTTTACATGTTAATTTGTTTTTTCTGAGAAAGAAGCAGTTTAACTGATTTAACTTGTTGGCAGTAAATACCAAATGCAGATAATATATTTCTAAACTGAGAACCAGGCCAGTTCTTAAAATGAAGATAATTTAATTGTGTTTTCAAGATTCCAGAGGCAATTTACTAACCTTAGCTAGCTCCTTAGCTAGGATCTGAATTAAGGATGCATATGTGATGTTTTCAAAGACTATAATTTTTCTTTAATGAATATGATGAATGTAAAGGGGAGATGAATTATCAAGGACAACACATTTTAACTGTGCTATGCTATGCAAACTGCCATGTTACTCCTTATCTTTGTAAATTACTTAGTTATTATTCCATTGCTCAATGAGTTAAAAAGACACTGATCAATAAGCAACACTGTCACACATAACAAGAAATTCCATAGTAATCAACCATAGATCAACATAATACAACTGAAACCTAATATAATATAAAGGTATCCAAGGAAACCCATCCATATTTGTGATCGGGGCAACTAGGTGGTACGGTGGATAGAGTGCCTGTACTGGAGTCAGGAAGAATTATCTTCCTAAATTCAAATCCAGCTTCAGACACAGTAGTGTTACAAACCCAGGCAAGTCATGTAATCCTGTTTGCCTCAGTTTCCTCATCTATAAATTGAGTTGGAGAAGGAAATGGCAAGCTACTCCAGTGTCTTTGACAAGAAAATCCCAAATAGAGTTATGAAGAGTAGGAAAACACTCAAAACTGACTGAACAGCAAGAGGAACATTTTCACTTTCCTGTGTTTTTGCTTTAATTCCATTTCTTTTTTTTTTTGAAGACATACCTGACAGCCTACAGCAGATTATACTGTTTCTATTCTCTTTCCCTAAAAGAAATAAACTATACCATCCTAATTCCTAGGACATCAGCATATAGTTTATAACCTAAGTATATTTTTTAAATATTTTGTCTCTCTCTCTCTCTCTCTCTCTCTCTCTCTCTCTCTCTCTCTCTCTCTCTCTCTCTCTCTCTCTCCTCACACACATACATACACACACACACACACATATATATATGTATATATATATATACATTGTATATGTATTGTAAAGGGCTTATAATATGATTTTACTTGGATTACAGAGGATACACTGTCAATAGACCTGATGTTCCTTTATACCTTTTAAATTAACATTTAGAATAAAGCTGCTAGATTCTAACTTCTGACTTATTAGTTTCCCCTTTCATTCACTACAACAATGAAGAACGCTAAATATATAATCATTTATAAGGAAATTATCATCTCTTTTATTTTGTAAGTTCACCTGAGATGAGACCATATTTTCAGAGAAAGAATTCCCATAAAACAATTAGTAACTAGGATTTAACAACCCTTGCTGCCAAGAAATTCTCCTTTACTTCCTACCTAATTAAAGTGTATACTGATTTACTTTTCATGTTTGCTCAGCAGACAGAGATTGTAGCTCATAAATTTCACTCCAACTACAGGATAATTCCTTTTGTTTGTTTTGTTGACAATTAGCCATTGTACTTCAGTGGATTTTTTTTTTTTTTTTGCTTTTTTGACCTCTTCTTTGATTTTTCAACATTTGAATTTTGGTATTCAGTTGAATTTTTTAATTTTTATTAGCTTCTTTTTGTTTTTAGTTGTATTCCCAATTCATTGATCTGGTTTTTCTCTTTTACTGATGAAGATATTTAAATATAAAATTTTCCTAAGTAATGCTTTAGCTTCTTCTTTAAATTTTTCATATATTATCTTATAGTTGGCATTATCTTTAATTAATTTGTTGATTATTTCTATGATTTTATCTTTGAGTCACCTGTTGTTTAAGACTAAGTTATTTAGCCTCCAATTAATTTTAAATCATTGCTTCAAAGGCCTTTTCTTTAATATAATTTATTTTACTGATGCATCAAAATGTATTTAAAATTTCTGCCTTTAGGCATTTGTGTGTGAAGATTTTTCATCATACTATATGCTTATTTTTTTTTGGAGAAAACTCCATGTGTGGCTGAGTTATATGTATACTCTTTTACTTATACACTATTCCTGAGTTTTATCATGTAGTCTAACTTTTCAAAAGCTTCACTCAAATATTTCATTTCTGTTTTGTTCTTGTTGTTTTGTTTTGCTAGATATATCTAGGTCCAAGAAGTGTAAACTGTTTGTTGTTCAGTGGTTTTTCATTCATGTCTGACTCTTCATAAACCCATTTTAGATTTCTCGGCAAAGATACTGGAATGATTTGTTATTTGACTTCTCCACCATTTAACAGATTAGGAAACTGAGGCAAAAAAGGTAGTGACTTACTTGGGATCAGAGAGCTAGTAAGTATTGTGATTCTGAATTGAACTCAGGTATTACTGAGCCCAGGCTCAGTACTTTATCAACTGTACTACCTTGCTATTCATGTAAATTGGAGTCCCTCGGTTTTTAGTCTTGTTTTTGCTTTCTTTTTTTCTTATAATCATTAAGAATTTACTAATCATTCCTTTAAGAAGTTTGATGCTACTCAATTTTTTGTATATTTATTTAGACTTTGTTTTGATTCATTATTTCCAGTACATTCCATATTTATTTCTTTGGATTATGTTTATGTTTGCTGTTGTTTTGTCTGAAATTATAATTATAATTTCTAAATTCTTTTGTATACTCTAGATGATACATAATTATTTTTTCTCTATCTTATTTTAGCTCTGTTTCTTCATTTTTTCTATTTCAGTGTGTTTATTTATAAATAATTTACTATTAGGTTCTGCTTTCTAATCTATTCTGGTTTCTTCTAATACCTTGTGAGGGATTTCAATCTATTAAGATTCATATTGATAATAGTTAATAGTGTATATCCCTCCATTCTACTCTCTTACACTTTTCATTCTCTGTTGCCTAAATCCCTCTTCAATAATTTATCTGGTAAAAATTAATTTATACCTTTATCTAGAAATATTCTCATTCTCCAACTTCCCTTGTCTCTTTTCTGTCTTGTTTCTCCATTGAGGGAAGTAGATTTCTGTATACAACTGTGTGTGTGTGTGTGTGTGTGTGTGTTTGTATGTGTGTATTTCTACCCCATTCTTTGATCAGTTCAGATGAGAGTGAAATTCAAGTACTGTCAACTACTTCTGCTCCTTTCTCCTTGTTTCTACACACTTCCTTTTAGATATCCCAAATATGTGAGATAATTCCTCCCACCCTTATCTTCTCCTTAAAACTTCAGTATATACTTCTCCTCTCTTTTCAATTTTGTTTTTGATAAATTTTAATTTGGGGGTTTTTTTGCACTTAACAGTACATTATTTTTTAAAATACATGTGCAAGTATTTTTCTACATTAATTTTTAGTAAGATTTGAAGGGCAATTTTATATTTTATAATTTTTATTATTTTTTCATTATTTTATTTGTTTTCAGTGTTCTACAATCACTAGCATATCTAGTGCTATCACAGTCACCACTCCCTTCCCCTCCTTACCCCCTACCTTCCCCCTTGCTCCCTGAGAAGGCAAACAATTTTCTATAGGTACTACACATGCATTCCTATTAAATACATTTTCACTTCAGTCATGTTACATAGAAGAATTGGAATGAATGGAACTATAAAACAAACAAAAGTGTAATACAAAAGAAAATGATCTGCTGTATTCTGCTATCAAAATCCATAGTTCTTTTTCTAGATGTGGAAGGCATTTTACCTTAAAATTCCATTGGGAATTTTTTAAGTCCTTGCATTAAAATAAAGTATTAAGTCTACCAGAAAAAAAAAATACCTTCACACACTGTGGTTGCTGCTATGTACAAAGTTCTACTGGTTCTGCTCCTTTTCACCCAGCATCAGTTCATATAAGTGTTTGCAGGCCTCTCTGCAGTGTTCCTTTTCATCATTTCTTATAGCCCAACAGTATTGCATTACATTTACATACGACAATTTATCAGTCATTCCCCAATTGATGGGTATCCCCTTGATTTCCAGACTTTGGCCACCAAAAAGAGAGCTGCTATCTATATTTTTGTACATGTGGGACCCGTTCCCATTTTCATGATCTCTTGGGAATACAGTCCTAGAAGCATTATTGCTCGATCAAAAGGGTATGTATATTTTTGTAGCCCTTTGGGCATAGTTCCAAATTGCTCTCCAGAATGGTTGGATCAGCTCACAGTTCCACCAACAACGAATTAGTGTTCCAACTCTCCCACAAAGTTCCATTTATTCCAGTGTTCTCCAGTGTTTTCAATAGGAATGGGTGCTGTATTTTGTCAAAATCTTTTTCTGCATCTATTGAGATAATCATGTGGTTTCTGTTAGATTTGTTGCTGATATGATCAATAATGTTTAAAGTTTTCCTAATATTGAACAAGCCCTGCATTACTGGCATAAATCCTAACTCATCATATTGTATTATTCTCAGGATAAGCTGCTCTATTCTTTTTGCTAAAATCTTATTTAAAATATTCGTTCATAATTTTCTTTCTCTGTTTTGGCTCTTTTTTGTTTAGTCATCAGAACCATATTTGTATCATAAAAAGAATTTGAGAAGATTTCTTCTTCCCCAGTTTTCCCAAATAGTCTATATAGTATTGGAATTAACTGTTTTTTAAGTGTTTGACAGAATCCACTCGTGAATCAACCTGGCCCTGGAGATATTTTCCTAAGGAGTACATTGATGTCTTCTTCAATTTCTTTTTCTGAGATGAGGTTATTTAAGTATTCAAAATCCTCTTCCGTTAATCTGGGCAATTTTTATCTTTTAAAATAACCATTCACCTCATTTAGATTGCCTAATGTATGGGCATACAGTTGGGCAAAGTAACTTCTTCTTCTTATTTTAATTTCCTCCTCAATGAAGGTGAGTTCACCCTTTTCATTTTTGATATTTGTAATTTGGTTTTCTTCTTTCTTTTTTTATATCAAATTGATCAAAAGTTTATCAATTTTACTGATTTTTTTCATAAAACCAACATTTAATTTTATTTATAAGTTCAATAGTTTTCTTAGTTTCAATTTTACTAATCTCTCTTTGGATTTTCAATATTTCTAATTCATTCTCTACTTGGGGATTTTCAATTTGTAATTTTTTCCAGCTTTTTCAGCTGTATGTTCAATTCATTGATCTCTTCTTTCTCTATTTCATTCATGTAGACATTCAAAGAAATAAAACTTCCCTTACGAGTTGCTTTTGCAGTATAGCATAAGATTTGGCAGGTTGTCTCATTATTGTCATTGTCTTGAATGAAGTTGTTGACTGTTTCTATAATTTGTTGTTTAACCCACTCATTCTTTAGAATTAGATTGTTTAGTTTCCAGTTAGTTTTGGGTTTATATTTCTGTGGCTTTTGATGATATATAAGTTTTATTACATTATGATCTGATAAGGATGCATTGACTCTCTCTGCCTTTCTGCACTGGATTGTGAAGTTTTTATGGCCTAGTACATGGTCAATTTTTGTATATGTGCCATGTACCACTGAGAGAAAGGCATGTTCCTTTCTATCCCCATTCAGTTTTCTCCAGAGATCTATCATATATGCCTTATCCAGAGTTCGACTGGCCTCCTTAACTTCTTTCTTATATACTTTGAGATTAGATTTATTAATTCCAGATAGGGGGAGATTGAGGTCACCCACTAGCATAGTTTTGCTGTTTATTTCTTCCTGTAAGTCCCTTAACTTCTTCTCTAAGAATTTGGATGCTATACCACTTGGAACATATATGTTTAGCAATGAAATTACTTCATTGTCTGTGGTACCTTTTAGAGGGATATAGTTTTCTTCCTTATCTTTTTTGATTAGATCTCTTTCTGCTTTTGCTTTTTCTGAGATTGGGATTGCCAAGCCTGCTTCTTTATATCAGATGAAGGATAAAACATTCTACTCCAACTTTTTCCCTTTACCATGTGTGTGTGTTCTTCTTTCAAACGTGTTTCTTGTGAACAATATATTGTTGGATTATGGTTTTTAATCCACTCTGCTGTTTGTCTCCTTTTTATGGGAGAGTTCATCTCATTAACATTCACAGTTATGATTACTATCTGTGTCTGTCCCTGCATCCTCTTTCCCCTTGTTTATGGTTTTAGTTCTCCCTTCTCCCTTCCCATCCACAATAGAGTTTTAATTTTTGACCACTGCCTTCCTTGGTCTTCCATTCCTCCTTTCTTCTCCCCTCCCTTTTAATCCCCTTTTATCTTACTAATTATTCCCTCTCTTTTAGCCTCCCCTCCCTTTTCTTTCCCCCTTCCCTTCCTACTACTTATAGAGCTAGGTATATTTCAATATTTAACTGAGCTTGTCTTACTCTCCTTGAATCCAGTCAGATGAGAGTACCTCTCAAACAATGCTCCTCTCCCTCCTCTGTTTCCCTCTCCTCTAATATATTTTCATGCTTCTTCCTGTGATGTAATTTAATTTTTTCTACTTCTTCCTTTTCACATCCCCCCTTACAATCTCTTGGCACCTTTACATCACATTTGTTATCAGTATATCATTTAATTTATACTCACTCCCTCAGTCTATGTATATCCCTTTTATATTTCATAATAAATATACAATTCTCAAGATTAGCAAGTATCATCTTCCCACATAGTGATGTCAACAGTTTGCCCATATAGTGTAACAAGTGTTTTTTCTTCCTCTGTTTATCTTTTTATGCCTCTCTTGAGCCCTGTGTTTGAATATCAAATTTTCTATAGAGTTTTGAGCTTTTCCTCAGGAAGTTCTGGAAATCCTTTATTTCATTGAATGTTCATCTCCTTGCCTGAAATATTCTACTCAACTTTGTTCAGTAATTGATGCTTGGTAGAAGTCCCAGCTCCTTTGCCTTATGGAATATCATATTTCAATTCCATCAGTCTTTTAATGTAGAAGCTGCAAGATCCTATGTGATCCTGACTGTAGCTCCTAGTATATTTGAATTGATTCTTTCTGGCTACCTGCAGTACTTTCTCCTTCACTTGACAGTTCTGGAATTTGGTAACGATATTCCTTAGTGTTTTAGAATGGGGTCCTTTTGAGGAGGCAAACAGTGGATTCTTTCGATGATTATTTTGCCCTTTGGGTCTGGTATTTCCGGACAGTTTTCCTTGATGATTTCTTGGATGATATTGTCCAGACTCTTTTTTTCATTATGGCTTTCTGGTAGACCAATCATCCTTAGATCTTCTTTCCTTAGGTATCTTTCTAGCCTCACGGACTGAGAGTCTGTTTACCCCTTCTGCTGCTCCCACTGTCTCAGTGTTTGTCCCGAGGAGATATTCTCTAAGTTCATCAAAGTCCAAAGGGGTTGGGAGGGGAATACTAGTTACTGATTACTCTGTCATCTTGGCTCCTGAAACAAGAAACAGCCCCACCACTCTATTTCTTAGCCTTCACTAAACAGTTTTGATAATTCCTGCTTTAAAATATAGTTTTAGATCTAGTACAGCTAGGCCACTTTGCTTCGTATATTTTTTTTATTAATTCCCTTGACATTTCAGATTTTTTGTACTTCCAAATAATTTTTATGATTTTTTTCTAATGCTACAATATTTTTAGTATTTTGCTTAATGTGGCACATAATAAGTAATTTAGATAGAATTGTCTTTTTTTATTTTATTAGTGCAGCCTACCCATAAGCAAGTCATATGTTTTCCAATTGTTTAGATCTGACTTCATTTGAGTGAAAAGTGTTTTGTACTATAGCTTCTGATTCTTTCAACTAGAAGCTATATAATGTTGTACTTTACCAGCTGCTGAACTGGTTGGTGCACATCAAGCTTGAGGCCAGTTGAAGTCTGAGTTTCCCTAGCATTACACTGAAGCTCATGGCATGAGGTGCAGGAGAGGGGTGATCCAGTCACTGGAGGTTTGCTATACCCCTAGGGCTGCATTAATCCCATCTGAGGTGTTGTCTGCCCAATTCACCTGACTGTACCAAGCCACACCTGGGGTCCTGTTGTTAGTGCTTACTATCTCCACCCCCCTGGGACTCAGTACCTCCTGCTGGTCCATTCTGTTGAGCCTTGCTGATATATCTATCTATCTCTCTATCTCTATAGAGAGATAGATAGAGATAGAGAGAGAGATAGATAGAGATAGATAGAGATATATTTATATATCTCTATCTATATATAAAATATAATATATAATTGCTGACTCCACTATTCCAAGATTTTTCCTGAGGCAATATTCTCTGCGTTTTTCAAGGTCAATAAGGGAAGATGAGAGTGCTTACAGTTCACTCTACCGTCTTGGCCCCTGGAAGTTCACATATGTGACTTTCAAACATTTACTCTGTGGGTTGATAGCCCCATGAGTAGCTGCTTCTTGGGGCCCTAAGCTTCTCTCACCCGGTTTTCCTGGACTCCAGTCCTGTGTTTAGTGCTTTGGGACTCAGCACTGCTGCTGGTGACTCAGAATGCCTGGGATCATTCCTACTCTGCTATGCAAAAGTCTGTGCTGGTGCAGCCAGGGGGCGCTATGCTCCCTCGACTGGTGTAACAGATCCTTCCTGCTGATCTTTCAGGCTGTCCTGGGCTGGACATCTGCCACATGCTGTCTCCCAGTGGATACTGCCACTCTAAAATTCATTCATATTCACTTCTTAGAGTTATCTGAAGGAATTTGTGGATGAGCTCAAGTAAGTCCCTGCTTTCATTCTTCCATCTTCTGTAGAATTCATTTGTAAATCCATCTCACTATGGAGATTTTTTCTTAGAGAGTACATTTATAGCTTGTTCAATTTCTTTTTTTTTCTAAAATGGAATTAAATATTTTATTTTATTTTCTGTTGATCTGGTCAATATATATTATTGTAAAAATCCACTTTCCTTACATTGTCAGATTTATAGGCACACAGCTATGCAAAATAGCTCCTAATTATTCTTTCAATTGCCTCTTCATTGATAATAAATTCATTCTTTTCATTTTTGATACTGTAGCTTGATTTTCTTTTTTTTTTAATATTTAACCTATGGTTTATCTACTTTATTGTTTTTTTCATAAAACCAGCTTTTAGTGTTATTTATTATTTCAGTGGCTTTCTTTCCATTTTATTAATCTCTTCTTTGATGTTCGCAAAGTCTTGCTCCCCTCTTCCTCAAACTAAACAGAGCTTTCCTGAAGTCTTTCTAAGTTATTTTAAGCTGAAAAATTGTTTCAGTCCACCTTTTTGTGGGTTCTTTCATTCCATAATCCTTTAGGAATTTGATTTAATTTTGTTTTCAAGGGAATCTCTTGAGAGACCAGGCAATTCTTTGGCTTCTCTCTGTCACCTTGGCTCTGCTCCCTCCATTATTCATTTAAGACCATTGAAATATAACAGAAACACTCTCAGATCTTCTACTCAATTAAGCATCTTAAATTACCACTGATGATGACAAAATTCTGAGGAGATAAATGTTTTGTCTCTCTCATACTACAATGTAAAAAATTATAAGTTCATATTTGTTTAGTCCTTTCTTTATGAACTCTGTCTGGATTTCAAAATTTCTACTCAGCTTCTTTTTTTTGTTATTGTTGCTCTTAAATCAAACATGGTAATAAATATTCTATTTCATTTTTTAAAATGGATGTATTTACCCTCCCATAGTATTATACTCTGTTTTGCTTGGTAAGCAAAGTTTTGCTTGGTATGTATTTGTGTTTATGTATGAGTATATATGCATGTGTGCATGTATGTTTACATGTATGCATGTATACCTCTATGCACACCTACATATGTGTGTGCATGTGTATATGAGTTGCATGCATGTATATGTGTCTGTGAATGAATGTGTGTACATATATGTGCATACACGTACATATGCATATACACACACACACACACACATACACTTGTGTATGTATTTGCATTCTAGAAAATTATAAACCAAATTCTCCAAACCTTTATATTGATGAATGTGAAACTGTGTGTGAACCTGACTGTGGGTCCTTGGTACATGAATTCTTTCTTCCTAACTAGTGCCAGTCTTTTTCCTTTCTTTATCCTGGAAGATCTGGATTGTATCTATAATATCCCTGTGCATTTTCATGTGTCTTTCAGGAAGTGACTGATGGAGTCTCTATTTTTACTTTTCCCTCTGGTACTAGCAGATCTGGACAGGATTTTTTTTAATGATTTATAGAAAAACAACATTTAAATTATTTTTTCTTTTGATCATGGCTTTTAAGTATTTCATTGATTTTTAAATATTCTTTACTCAGTCTGTTTTCTGTGTCAGCTGTTTGCTATGAAATACTTTATCTTTTGTTCTACTTCTCATTCTTTTTTACTTTGGGTAGAAATGAGACACTGATCCACCCATGGAGTCAGAAACACAGCTACTGTTTGGTTGTGAACTTGTTCTCAGTCTAGTATATAGCCTCATGTTGGCAACTGCTCTTCACTCTAAAATGCTATCTCTAGATACAGGTCCCATTTTCATTCCTCCCTGGATCTGTCATTCAAGACTGGGTAGTAAGTGGTGGAGTTGAAATTTTGGCCCTGTTACCAATTTCTGCACATTTTCAAGGTCCCTCTTTGATGACTCCTTGCCATAGTGAATACCTTCAATCTTCTATCAGTTTCTGTATGCTGAAATACTCTGATATGTGTGTCCATGGACAGATCTCATCCTCAGTGTGCACAGACCTCTCATTTTCTCTATACCAACCTGGATGGAACAATGAATCACTGATTTTTTTCCCTTCAATTTCCCAATCAGGATTTGGTTTGATATATTTTCTATGTCTTTGTGAATCGACTGTGCTGAAGAACCAAGTTTATACTTCTTCCTGTTTCTCTAGTATCTTGCCTCTATCTCCCAGCTCAAATTTTCCCCAACAAATCTAATGCAAACATACTTCTGCCTTATTTCAATTTCTATCATTAAAAAAGTCTTTTCTGTTCAGTTTAAGATCTGATTATTTTCATTAATGTTAACTCTTTCACTGTTTCTCAGAAATTTCAGAATAATATGACTTTGTTTTTAGGGGAGGGAAGAGCATTACCAGATGTGTATTTCATATCCTAAGGAATGTCTATGAGGACACTCTTTCAGCAAATGAAACTGGGATTGTACTCTTAGACACTGGCTCAAGGTCATTGAAAAGTTGAGTGACTAACACAGAGTCACACAGTCATTGTATATAAGGGAATGAGCTTGAACCTAGTATTTTTCCATAACTATGTGTAATAGCAATTTAAATGGAAAAATCTTTCTCTTTAATCAATAGATCCATGTGACCTGCCTAAATCACCTGGAAGCATAAGTTACATGTAGTAGGAAGAGCTTACTGAACTGGTGGAACAGGAAGGGTGGAGTAGAACTGGGAGGAAGTGAGTGAGCATGGCAGGGGCAGAGGAGAGAGAACACAGGAAGGCAGGCATAGTAAAGTTCAAGTTCATGAGCATTTGCTTGTGAGAAGGCTCTGGCAGAGTGGGGAGGCTTGGGAATGGTTTTGCTCCCTGCAGTGATAGTGTTTATTGACTTCTTGGTCACTATGACAGATTTAGCTTTTTGGTTCTGGAATTTGGCTTTTCTGTCTAATTAAATGGTTTTCTTCTGCTTTCTGTATGGAGAGTCTTTTATACTTTGCCATTGAGAACTATGCTGGTATATTCATAGTCACCACCAGTGCTATGAAATTGCCTTAGTGATACACTGGGACAGCGCTCTATCAAGTATACCATGCTACTTTTCCTGGCAAATATAGTTATCATTTTTTTCCAGTCACATGAAGGTTTATTCAATGGAAGCAAAAAAAGGAGATGATTTTGGGAGGGGTTGCAATTATTTTCAGTCATGTTAATAAATCCCAGATCAAAGTAAAACTCTGGCAGAGGCACCTCACCCACCAGCTAATTTTCACCAGGTTGCAAACATGAGTAAGAATGAAGGTGTGCTTTTCTCCCCAGATACATGGCATGCTTTGGGATACTTAAGGGAGGGTATCTATTGGTCCAATCTCCAGAAGGGTGCCTTTTTATTAAAAAAAATGATCTGTCAAGAAAATCAGCTCGTTTGTATGTACCTTGTGGGTTGGAACACTATCATATTATTCTTTTATTTCATTCATAACACCTAAAACAGCGCTAAGGAGTTTCACGGTCGGCATTCACTGAATATAACCTTGAAATTATTCCTCTAAACAGTCATATAGCACAAATATATTGACGGTTAAATTTTAAGCTTTGTAAGTACCAAACAGAAATTCAATTGATTTTCATTTAGTTCATAATATGGTTTGACCTATACTTTTGTGTCCTTTTATTTAACACTCACTTCAGACATTCACATCTTTTTGATGGGCAATCTGCCTGTTCTAGTTGAACTAATATACTTTTGCTCTAAGCATGAAAAATCTCAGAAAACAACAAAAAGAAAAATGACACTAGGGTGACACACTTATTTCTAACCCATGCTTTTATTTTTTCCATTTTTGTCTTCCTTGTTCTCTACCTCTTTGCCTTGCAGATATATTTATGGTAATAAATGGCTACTTTTCCCAAGTTTCCCATGAGCTGACCTTCCCAAATGCATCTTCCTTTCAAGTCATCTCTACTATCTTTAATTGGTGAGCTACTTTGACATTCATATTTTGATCCATAGGAAAAAAAAGTTAGTGTCAATAATATTGTTCATATCATTTCAGTATGACAAGTATATCTATAGGCATATTCATTCCTCTGTGTCTCCTTCCCCAGGACTGCTTGTGGCCAATCATTTCATCTTGGCATTCTTTCTTCTATAGCTCTAGTATCTATGCAGTTTAATCCAGCTGAGATTTGAAATGCTGCTTTGCACAAAGTTTTCAGTATCAAGAGGCATTTCTTCTAACCCCATAGATTCATGATACTTCTTTTCTCTTTTATGTTGCTCTACTTAATGGAAAAACATTATATACACAAGTATCATTCTTAAGTGTCCAACCGCATATATTTCTCTCTCTCTCTCTCTCTCTCTCTCTCTCTCTCTCTCTCTCTCTCTCTCTCTCTCTCTCTCTCTCTCTCCATCCATGAAGGGAGAAGTTTGAAATCTATTAATAGCAGAAAAAATAACTTCTCTAGCTACACTTTCTACTGTAGATTTCATTTTAGACAGCAGTGTTACTAATTCTTTAGAGAGACAGAAAAATTGAGCCTTGATAGGAAGCAAGGTTAAGGCAGATGTAGTCAGAAAAAAAAATGTACCACCTGGAAATTGATCTGACCTGTCTGAACCACAGATACTTCCACCAAGAAATGTCTGTGGGGCATTGTGAGAAGCTGGTATGACTACTGGCCATGAAATGCCAATTGAGAGAGGCTATTCATTTCGAAAGATTCACTAATACAAGCCCTTTCAAAGAGGCTGAAATTTTAAAAAAAAGTACTAAGTTGGAGGGAATTTTTGCCAGTGGATTCTATTGATCAACAATTAATCATTCACTCTTTCATAATATCCCCCTCTCCTTCAATTTCAATCAAATATCTCTTCCCACATTTACAACGTTATTTGGGTACTGTTTTTCATGAAGACTGTCCAATATATTCAATATGGTTCACTACTTCTTAGAGCTAACAGTGTCCTTGTCATATGTCTAGTGCGACAATGACTCAAATGGATGAACTTAATGAATCCCAGCTGATTAAAAGGTCTTCCATGCAAAGAAATTATCTGGGAGTAAGTGTATCTGTGTGGATGTGAATTGGATAAGTAAACAGTACTCAAGTAATATGATTAATGAGACAACTTTCTGCCATTAGCAGGATACACTTTAACCTAATTGAATTTATTCATTGTACTGCCAAACAGAACACGTAGGGACGTTAAAACTGGCATAAAATTCTATGAAATTAAATACTCAGCTGACAAGAAGAGTTCCAAAGTAAACATGTAGTACAGAGAAAGAAGAGTATAGAGCTTTAGAAACACACACAAAAAAAGTGCTATGTTGGAGGCTGGCCCAGAGTAAAATATACAATTGTGTTCAACTTTCATCAGACTGTAACTCATTGTTGGGGAGCATCAAAGCTGGAAAGGGAGGTGTATGCTATCGTTTATGTGGAACCACTGGGGAATTAAGATATGTGTATAGGTGTATATGTATATATCTCTATACATGCATACATTCAAACATATATATGTATATATGTATGTAATACCTATACACGTATATTTGTACATGTATCTATTGATGTATATTTGTCTACACATATACCTGTGCCTGTCTTATGTACATGGATGTACACACATGCATAAGTATATATGTATGTATATAGACACATTTATCATGTACACATAAATTCATAGAATTACATATATAGAAACAAGCATAGTATATACATCTCTGTGGTACACACACACACACACACACACACACACACACACACACACACACACACACACATGCTCTGGGTTTTCTCTCCAGAGTCATGAACTAATTACTTTTCCTTGGATCTTTTTTTTGAAACAAGGAGATTTAGGAAAACTGCATTTTGTTTTACTTTGATATGCATGTTTGAATTATTATCCACCAAATTCTCTTTGCAAAATCAAACTATCTTGACCTATTAACAAATCTGTTTTCTTAAAAATACTCCTGAGGTAGTCAATGAGTATTTTTTCTTATATCTTCAACAATTCATTCACAGAAATGCTATTCTGATTCTGCATTGTGATGTGAAGTGGATTTAAAAAGTTGAAGGGTTTTTTGTCATATTTAATTTACTGATTTTCCAGTGAGAAATATCTATTATAATTTCCTCCTGCTTCCTCTCTATGGGAAAAATAAACTATTAATTATAACATAATATAGTCAAGCAAAACAAATTCACTTACTGAAGACTATGTCAATGGAACAATTGTTGCAGCCAGAAAACTTTCCAAAGCTAATATGGCAGCAGAATGAATTTTTAGTTAACCATTCTATCTAAACTTAGAGAGCCCAGTCAAAAGAAGAATGTCCACCAAAAGATTAATGATTTTGATTGTGTGAGTTATGAAGAAAATTCACCAAAATATCCAAAATTATCAATCATTCAATAAACATTTCCTATGTTCCGGGCACTGTGCCAAGAGGTGGGGATACAAAGAAACATCAAACACATGCCCTGCTCTGAAGAGCTCATAATCTGAAGGAGAGACAATTGAAATCAGTTATGAACTAACAAGAGATATATCTACATTAGACTATTGCTCATTCTTCCTAGAATAAGGTTCTCCCCATTCCGTTATCTTCCTAACCAGGAAATTCATTTCCGTAAGGCATGGACTTAATGATATTTCACCTCCACTCAAAGTTTGAATTCTTTTGCTTCTTCATTTACTTTTAATTTTAGATTAACAAATATTTATTGTCTTCCATTTCTTCTCTATTGGGAAAAAAGAGAAAATAAAAAGTTAAAAAAAGGAAACCATTGTCACAAATTTGCATAGTCAAGCAAAACAAATTCCAAGTTGTATTAAATATAAACACCTCCCTTAGAATCTTAAAGTCCTTCACAAAATTGGTCCTCTTGCCTTTCTAGTTTTCATTAACATTAATCACTACCACATAGTCTATGATCTGGCCATGCTAGCCTACTTGCTCTTTCTCACTTTTTATATACACCATCTTCTGTTTCCATGCTTTTACTATCCCATTGCTATTTCATGCTATCTCTTACAGCTGGAAAACTCTCTCTCTTTGCCTCCGTCTCTTAGGATACTTGGCTTTATTTAAAATTCATCTCTGGATCCATCCCCTACATGAAGTTCTTTCATGGTCCCACCACTTTCTAGTGTCTTCCCCATTAGAACTGTCTTCTATCTACTCTGCACGGATCTTATATTTACCTCTTGCATTAGAATATAAGCCCCTTGAGGGAAGATTACTGTTCTTATTTATCTTAGTAATTCCAGGACTTAGAACATTGTCTAGCACAAGTGATTACTAAATACATGTTTATTGATTGTTTATATTGAATTGGTGAAGAAATTATTTGCAACACAGAGATAACAAAAATTGCAAATTGGTAGGAAGAGATATCAGTATATATCCAACCCAACCAATGTTCTAAAGGAAAACCCACTATAACATAGCCAACCAAAATCATTGAAGTTTTGAAAGATTTAGTTTACTTTGTCCTGTTCTCAAAGTCAAAATTTAATGAATGTTTTGTATAGTTAGTTAATTGATGGGTAATTTACCAAGGTTTCCTTTTGTCATGTTTTAGAACATATCTGTAACTTGTAGCAGAATGAACATATTACTTGGTAATATCTATCATACATAGCTTTCTTTATTCTTCCCACTTATTTTCATTCTTTGCCTGATTTCTGTATATTTCTCACTTGATAATTTTTGGGGGTGTTATTGCTGTCACTAGCTTTTCTACATTTTAATTTTTGTTTGATCTAGTCTTCCTCACTAGATTGCAGACTGCACAAGGAACAAGGACTCTGTATGCCTGCTATTCCCTTTAAAAATCCCTACAATGCAGAGTAAAATGATTTGTATACAGTTGGTACTCCAAGAAATTATGTTTGCAAGATTTGTGGATGACAAAATATTAGGTGTTACTATTTATGCAATTTGAGTAAAATCATCTATATTTAGAGTCACCCTGAGTGAACCTCAAATTAGAATAGGGTCAGCTTCCAGGGGCAAAACTACAAAAAAATGTGGAAAGTCCAAGATCAATTTTATGTGAAAATTGCCACAGAATCCAACAATTTACTGAAGTCCTGGGAGCTGATAAAATTATCATAAAGGGAGAGATAATATAAAAGATCAGAGAAGAAGGATCAGAAGGGAGTCTTGCGATACCATCATAACTTGTTAGTATATCCTGCATGAATATCTAACAAAAGAGACTGAGGAGGAGTTGTCAGACAAGGAGAAGAAGGGGAGAAGGTTATCATGTTAAGCGGAAACTGAGTCTGTTCAGGAGATGACTATAAAGAGGATGTGAACATTGCCCTGAAGATCATAGATAACTAAGTACTTACTATGTGCACAGCACTGCAAGGACATAGTTTGAAAAGAGATTGGAAAGCATAAAGATTGAGAAAAGACTATTATATTTGTCAATGAAGACAAAATTAGTTACTTTGGAGAAGTTGTAGTTCAATCCTGGGTCAACAGCCACATTACATTTGATTTTGAGAAAGTGAGGGAAGAAGAAGAGGAAAATATAAAATTATGTTGTACACAGTAGGTGTTCAATGAATACTTCTTGTTGTGGACTCTTTCTCTGCCTTAAACGAACTCAAAGAAGCTCTAGTCAATAAATCTACTTACACAAAATAATTGGCTTTGCCAAATTTCCATCTCATTGATAACTGATCAAA
The DNA here is from genome assembly GCF_028372415.1 of Notamacropus eugenii. NCBI lineage: Eukaryota > Metazoa > Chordata > Mammalia > Diprotodontia > Macropodidae > Notamacropus > Notamacropus eugenii. The sequence continues at coordinate 282,394,166 of NC_092873.1, forward strand.
CAAATGAAATAATGTTGCACTTTAGCCCACCTGAAATTTCTGGTAACTGATGCTTCCTTCCCTTTCTCATTTCCATATCCTAATTTAGGTAGAATGAAATGTGAAAAGCAGCTTTTTCCTATTTGGACATTCAAAATATTTTGTAAGACCTCTGTTCTGCAGTTTGATTTTGGAAGCACAGACTGAAACCAAGTCTAAACTAAACTAATATGGAAATCATAAGTGCTGCCAATTCTGCCATGCTTTTAATTGCCTCTGGAAAATGATACCTAAACAAAAACATTGATTTGTGATTTTGAAAATCATTGAAACAACAAAGTCCTCAATCACATAATATTTTAGTCTTCTCATTTCACTTACAGAGTTAATTCAATGATTTATTTTGCTGAAAAGAAATAAGACTACGTAGCAAGAATTCCCTGTTCTTCCCTCTATCTCCTATCATATCACTCAGATGCATTCTTCCACTGTCTCCTCCTTCACACACCTGTTTCACATTAAGAGGTATGCTAAGGCAAACTTCTCTAAGTGTAGTAGAAATCCCATTCTATCCTACCTGTTCCAGAATATTGTCCCTCTCTATCATTCCCATTCTCACTTTTCTTCAACCATTCCTTGTGTATATGAGCTCCTTCCCTACTGCGTATAAACATAAATCTTCACTTGAGAATTTCAGCCCTGCTAACTCTCTCTTCATCTTTTATCTTTACATTCCTGGAGAAAGTAATTTATAATAAGTGATCTTCCATTTCCACTCTCATCACTCTCATCTTAACTCTCTACAATTTGGATTCTGATCTCTTTCAATTTAAGCTGGTTTCTCTAAACTTTGATTGTGAAAACAATGGCCTTTTCTCAATCTTATTCTTTCTTGACCTCTCTGCAAACTTTGGCACTGTTTGTGACCCTCCTCTTGATAATCTCTTCCCTCTAGGTTTTTTTGGGGGATAGAGGGTGGGAAACCTCATGTTTTTCTCACTCTTCTATCTATCAGTCTGTTTCTTCTCAGTTTCCTTCATTAAATCTTCATCTAGGTTGTGTGGGATGGCTCAGGTCCCTACATAAATCAATTACTGAGAGACCTCTCAAAGTGATGACAGAAAAGAGATTTATTCGATTCTCGAGAATCTGGACAATCCTACAGCAGTTCACCTGGAGTAGGAAAGCCAAAGACAAAGAAAGGGCAGTGATTTATATAGACTCTAAGGCAAGTCCCCCTCCCCCCCACTGACCATTATTCTCATTAGCTGAGAATATGATCTTACATTCTAGACACGAAATCTAACCAATCCCTTTTGAAATGAAGACATTGAAGAATTAGGTAAACTTTATCCAGTCATTGAGACCCTAATGTACTACACAGTTTTATATCCTTATATGGAATTATTCTGTTCTAAAAATATAGTAACCTTGAGCCTCTCAGTCTTACGTCACCCCTGGGAGAAGAACTACAATCTGAGAAGTCTTCACTAAACCTATCCCACTCAAGGTCAAGCTCATTATCCATGTTTGTCCCACAGGGCTCTGTGCTAGGCTTTCTTCACTTCTCCCTCCAAACTATATCACTTAATGTTCTCATCAGCTCCCATGTATATAAATATCATATCTGTGATTATGATTCTCAGATCTTCTTATCCAGACCTAATACCTCTGTTGACTTCTAGACTCACATCTCCAATTACCTTTCAGATATCTCAACTTCCTGTCTTAACATGAAGTTAACAAGTCTAAAACTGTACTCATCTTTTCCCCTAATGTTTTCCTCTTTTAAACTTTTCCCTATTTATCATTCAGCATCACAATCCTCCTAGTTCCTCATGCTCATAATCTAGATATTATCCTCAACTCTTCAATACCCTTCACCCCCTACATCCACTAGCTTCCTTACTTTTTTTTTTTCAAACAAGACTCTCTATGTCTCAACTTCAGCCATTTTCTTTGGCAGTCTCACAATCCTGGAATGCTCTATCTCTTCATCCCTGCCACCTGGCTTCCTTCAAATCTCAACTAAAATCCTACCTTCTGCAGGAAAAATTTATCAATTTCCGTTAATTCTTATATGTACATAATTATACACACACATATATATACACAAACAAGTATATACATATATACAATATGTGTGTATATGTACAAACACACATATGTATATACATATATATGTATTTATGTGTTTGTGTGTAACCTGTTTGTCCAGTTTTTTGCATGTTGTCTCCCAAATTAGGTAGTAAGCTTCTTAAGGGCAACTACTATCTTCTGCTGTTCTTTGTATCATTTGTATTCACACAGTTACTGACATGTAATTGTTGCTTATTGACTGAACAATATGAGAAATAGCATAAAGTTAATAAATGCATATACATACATGAGCACACAAAGTAGTAAAGTACAAAGTATTTTGGGATGAAGATAGCTAGTTATTGGGAAAGTGAGGAAAGACTTCTTGCAGGTGATGTATAAGCTGTATATTAAAGGAAAAATTGGAATATATGAAGTCAAAATGAGTAGAAAGTACATTTTATGTAGGGAGGATGGTCTATACAAATAAAAGGAGAATGAGATCCAATTTACTGTACTGTAGGAGGAATTAGAGAAAAGGGCAGTCTGCCTTTTCAGACTGTGGGATTTCATAATGTGGGACTGAAAGTAATGTCCAAAGAGATGTGGAACAGGTTGATATGGGCTTAAAAGCTAAAATGAGGATTTCACATGTAATCCTATAGGTAATAGGAAGCCACTTGAGTTGCTTGACTAGGGGAATGACATCAACAAAATTGTGTTTAAAGAAAATTCCTTTAGCGGACATGGCAGAATGAAATGCAGTGCTGAGAGACAAATCAGAGGAATCATTGAAGCACTTAAAATAATCTAAGTGGAAAATGCTGAGAGCTTGAACTAAGGTAGTATCTATGAGAGTGAAATGAAAAGGTTGAACGTGAAATAGGTCATGAATGTAGAAATGACAGGATTTGGCAATGATTCAATATGTGGGGTGAGGGAAAGTGAAGTCAAGGAAAAGGCCAAGATTACCAACTCAAGTCATTAGAAGAGTACTGATACCTTCAAAAGAAACACCCAAATTTAGAAGAGGGGAGGATTTAGTGGAAAAAAATAAAAACATAAGTCTAGTTTTTGATATGTTAGCTTTAAGATGTGACTGGGCATTCAGATATGAGATGTCTAATAAGAAACTGGTAATATTGAACTGCAGTCAAAGGCAGTCATACTCCATGGAGATAACAGATATGAGAAAGTTAACAAGAGTGAAAGTAGATGGATCGAAATAGAGAGCAGAAGAGGTCCAAGGAGAGAACCTCATGGTACATTCATAGTTAGGGGGCCTGGTGAAGCTGGCGAATTATAAAAGGTACCTGAAATTAAGATATGAAGTAAGGAGAAGGTTAACAAGAAGGGAGTCATGCCACAAAAAATCTAGAGAGGGGAGAGTAACCTTTAGGAAAGAATGGCCAATCAAACATTTATTTACCAACAACTTTGTTCCAGGCACTGTGATAAATGCTGGACATGAAGGAAGAGAAAAAAGACAGTCCCTGACCTCACAGAGCTTCCCATAGTGAGGGAGACAATATGCAAATATGTACAGAGCAAGCTACAAACATGATAAATAAGAAACAACATATGAAAGGAACTAGAAGTAAGGGAAGTTCAGAACAGGTTGCTGTAAAAAATGGACTTTTATTTAGGACTTAAAACATTCCAAGGGTGGAGTCAAGGTGGCAGAGAGTAGCCAAGAAGCTGCCCAATCTCTTCTCTGAAACAGCATTAAATCAAGCCTCTAAAAGAATTCTAGAGATATAGGATCCACACAAAAAGATGGAATGAAACACTTTGCAACCTGAGATAACTTAAAAAGGACTTCAGGAAAAGTTTGTGTCACTTGTGTAAAAGGGGAGTAGAGTAAACAGTGTCCAGTTAAGCCAGTGGGAGACTCTCAGTCACAGCAGAAATCAGCAATAAGGCCCCAAGGATCCAGCTCAAGAAGCCAGTGGCACAGCAGGCCACCAGTGAGGCCTCCAGACCTAGCGCCAAAGGTAAATTGCCAGCCCTGGAATGCAGTCCTCACAGGACTCTTAAAATGGTGGCTGAAGAACCACTTGTGAAAGTGTGTTTTATTGGCAATTCCTTTGGTTAACAGGTTAGAGTATATATGTACTGAACTCTGTTGTAGCTCTCAAATTTTCTTATTCTTTGATATATACAGAACTCAATTACCATTATAAGAGATGAATATAGTATTGGCTAGTTTGCCACATTTGTACTTAAATTTTATTGCTTTTTTCTACTTGACAAATAAAAATGTCATATTTTGAAAATGATCTATATATGCATTAATAAAAATGAAAGAAATGAACAAGTGTGGTTTTTCTGCAAAGGATTCCATCTTTACAGTTACAAAATTGATTTAAAGGTATTTTTTAAAAAAAGATCTCTTTTAATTTTTTTATGAGTTGCAATATGAGTTGCAAAATTTATGAGTTGAATAGGTAGAGAAAAATAATCTTAGAATGTCTCCTGTGATGAGGAGACTTCTGTGTATATATTAATATCTTACAAGATTTCTTGAAAAGTTAAATCACAAAGATAATTTTTTGCAATACATCTTATTGTCAATATCAAGCAAAGATTAAAACAAGGCAAAATACACTAACCAACTGTATTAGATAGTTTCAACGAAGGTATACTGCACAAAATCTAAATGGAAAAGAGATTCGGTAAAGAGAGTGATGCCTCTATAGCTGATATTATGCTTTTCACATAAATTCCCAGAATTACCCAAATCCTCCTGGGTAAAATTGCCAGCCATTTGGAAAAAAATATCAGCTAACAATATTCATAGCAAGATTAAGAAAAAAAAAACAACTAACCATATGGATAATGACAATTGGCTGGGATATAATTTGCATTGACTACATTGCCTGCCCAGATTTTTTTTAATTAAATTATTTTACTTATTTTTAGTTTTCTACAGTCACTTCCACATATCTTAGATTTTTTTGTATTAAATTTTTTTTTTCAGTATTTCTTTAGTTTGTTTTCAACATTTCTAATTTGGAACTTGCTTGAGGATTTTCAATTGGTTATTTTTCGAGCTTTTTCAGCTGCATGCCCAATTTATTGATCTCCTCTTTCTCTATTTTATTTGTGTAGGCATGTAAAGATATAAAGCTTCCCCTAAGAACTACTTTTGCAGTATCCCATAAGATTTGATAGGCTGTCTCACTATTATCATTCTCTTGAATGAAGCTGTTGATTGTTTCTATGATTTGTGTTTAACCTACTCCTTCTTTAGGATTAGATTGTTTAGTTTCCAAATAATTTCTGGTCTATCTTTCCATGGCCTTCTATTACATATAATTTTTCTTGCATTACGATCTGAGAAAGATACATTGACTATCTCTGCCTTTCTGCAGTAGATTGTGAGGTTTTTACACCCTAGAACATGGCCAATTTTTCCATATGTGCCATGTACTGAGAATATGGTATATTACTTTCTAAACTCATACAGTTTTCTTCAGAGACCTATCATATCTACTTCATCCAGAGTTTTATTCATCTCTTTATCTTCTGTCATGCTTATTTTAAGGTTAGATTTATCAAGTTCAGAGAGGGGGAGGTTGAGGTACCTCACTAGTATAGTTTTGCTGTCTATTTCTTCCTGGAACTCCTTTAACTTCTCCTCTAAGAATGTGGATGCTATACCACTTGAAGCACATAGGTGTAGTAATGAAATTGCTTCATTGTCGATGGTGTTTTTTTAGCAGGATACAGCTTCCTTCCTTATCTCTTCTGATTAGATCTATTTCTACTTTTGCTTTGTCAGAGATTAGGATTGCTACTCTACTTGTCTTACATCAGCTGAAGCATAGCATATTCTACTCCAACATTTTACATTTGCCCTGTGTGTATTGCCCTGTTTCAAATGTGTTTCTTGTAAACAACATATTGTTGAATTATGGCTTTTAATCCATTCTACTATCCATCTCATTTTTATGAGAGAGTTAATCCCATTCACATTCACATTTATGATTACCATCTGTGTCTTTCACTCTATCCTCTTTCCCACCATTTGTGCTTTTAGTTCTCCCTTCTTCCTTCCCCTTCACACTAGAGTTTTAATTTTGGACCACCACCTCCTTCAATCTTCCTTTCCTTCTTTCAGCCCCCCTCCCTTTAACTACCCTTTACCCTCACTATGTCTTCCCTCCCTTTTATCCTCCTCTCCCAATTATTTCCCCCTTCCCTTCCTACTGTCTATAGAGCCAATTAGATTTATATACTTAAGTACTTTTGTTGTTCCCTCCTAGAATCAAATCAGATGACAGTACCTCTCAAACAATGTTCATCTCCCTCCCCTCTTTCCCTCTACTGTAATATAATTTTGTACTTCTTTCTGTGAAATAATTTACCCTTTTTGCTTCCTCCTTTTCACATCTTCTGACACAATCCCTTCCCATGTTTAAATCACATTTACTTTATACCCTCTCCCTCGATCTATGTATGTCTATTTTATATTTCATAATAGATATACTATTCTCAAGATTAACAAGTATCATCTTCCCTTACAGGGAGGCAAACAGTTTGGCAAAATTTAGTAACAGTTTTTCTTTTCCTCTGTTTACCTTTTTATGCCTCTCTTGAGAGCTGGGTTTGAAGATAGAATTTTCTATTGAGTTCTGGCCTTTTTATCAGGAAGGTCTGGAAATTCCTTATTTCATTTAATGTCCTTGTCCTTGTCTGAAATTTTATGCTGTACTTTGCTGGGTAATTGTTCTTTGGCTGCAGTCCCAGATCTTTTGCCTTATGGAATATCATATTCCAATTCCTCAGTCATTTAATGTAAAAACTCCAAAGTGCTGTGTTTTCCTGACTGCAGCTCTTCGATATTTGAATGCTTTGTTTCTGGCTGCCTGCAGCATTTTTCTCCTTCACTTGATAGTTCTGCAATTTGGAAACAATCTTGGTGTTTTTAGTTTGGGATTTCTTTTAGGAGCTGAATGGTGGTTTCTTTCAATGACTATTTTGCTCTATGTATTTACCACTTCTGCACAGCTTTCCTTGATGATTTCTTGGAAGATATTGTCCAGGCTCTTTTTTCATCATGGCTTTCTGGTAGGCCAATAATTCTTAAATTTTATCTCCTGGATCTATTTTCCAAATCAGTTGTTTTTCCAATTAGATATTTTGCATTTTCTTCTATCTTTTCATTCTTTGATTTTGTTTGACTAATTCTGTATGTCTCATAGAGTTATTAGCTTCTACTTGCCCAATTCTAATTTTTATCAAATTGTCTTCTTCAATTAACTTTTGAATCTCCTTTTCCATCTGTCCAATTATTCTTTTTAAGGAATAATTTTCTCCAGTTAGTTTTTGTGCTTCCTCTTTCATTTGTCTAATTTTCCCAGTTAGGCTTTGTGCTTCCTTTTCCATTTTTTCCATTTTTTCTTTTTAAAAGTGAATTCTTTTTTCATACTTTTAAAATCATTGGCCATTTTTTTTCTTCTATTTCCTTCTTCAGCTCTTCCAAAAGTGCTCTTTGTGCATGTGAGGAGTTCATAGTAACTTAAGAAGTTTCAGATCAGAGTACAATCTCAATACTGACCTCACTGGTATTCATATTTTGGTCCTTGTCCTCATAGAAAGATTCTATGGTCTTTTCCTTCTTCCTTTGCTTCCTCTTACTCCTGATGGTGAGGCTTTGTGTATTGTGGCCTCTGATTCTTTCAGCTAGAAGCTAAAGAACCTGGTGCTGAGTTGGCTAGTGTGAGAAAGCAAAGGTGAATTCTTTTTGTGTTTCCCCAGATAAGCCCTGGAGCTAGCTTGTTAAGTGCAAGGGAGGGGTGGTCTGCTCACAGGAGATCTCCTCAGCTGAACTACAGCAAAGGCAAGCTCAGAGCTTGGTGATCCAGGGCTGCCCTAGTATATTCCCATTTCTCCTGGAGCACTGAGGCACGCATGGGTCCTGGTTTTGGTTGCAAGGCTCCACCCCCTTGGAGCTCTGGTCCTCCACCACAGTTAGAGGAATCCTCAGGTGCTATAAGACTGTTTGCCCCTTTGGCTGATCTCACTGATCCAGGAATTTTCTTGAGAAATATTTCATGGTTCTTTCAAGGTCAACAAGGGGAGGGGGAGAGAACATTTACTGATCACTCCAGTATTTTGGCTCCCAGAAGTTCAAGGAAGTGACTTATAGAGATTTAATCTGTGGACTGAAAGTCTCTGGAGCAGCTGCTGCAGTTACGTGGGGCTCCTTCTGTGACTCTCACTAGCTCAGCTCCACAGGACTCCCACTTTGAGATGCAGTCCCACCATGCTGCCACTTCCTCAGACTACCCCAAGGCTTTCCTGCTCCTCCCTGCAGCAGTCACAACATGTTGCGCTATATGCTATGTGCTCCTCCATCCCCATGAAATTCTTCCCTGTGATCTTCCAGTCTGTCCTGGGCTGTGAATCTGCCACAGTCTGTCTACCACTGGATTCTACACCTCCAATATTTAGTCAGTTTCTCTTTTTAGAGGTATCTGAAGGAGTTTGTCTAAGAGTTTAACTGAGTAGTTGCTCTAACTCCACCATCTTTTGTCTGCCTCCAATTTGTAAAAAAAACATTTTCTTTAGTAAGCTTTTGGTCCTCCTTTTCCATCTGGCCAGTTCTACTTTTTAAGGCACTCTTCTCCTCATTGGATTTTTGAATCTCTTTTAACATTTGGGTTAGTCTAATTTTAAGTCTTATTTTCTACAGAATTTTTCAATCCTCTTTACAAGCAATTGACTCAGTTTTCATGATTTACTTGCATCACTCTCATTTCTCTTCCCAATTTTTGGTCTACTTCTTTTACTTGATTTTCAAAATCCTTTTTGAGCTCTCCCATGGTCTGAGACCAATTGTTATTTTTCTTGGAGAATTTGGTTGTAGGAGCCCTGACTTTATTGCCTTCTCTTTTTTGTATATTTTGGTCTTCCTTGTCACCAAAGTAAGATTCCATAGTCTGATTCTTTTTCTGGATTTTGCTTATACCCCCAACCATTTATTTGACTTTTGAGCTTTTTGTCAAGGTAGTTCTCTGCTTCCAGTGGGAGTGGGGGGAGAGGTATACTGTCGGTTGCTCAATTTCCACTCATTCTGTGATCCTAGAGCTTCAGAAGCAGTTGGTGGCACTGCCAATACTGCTGCTGTGGCTGCTGCAGGCTCCTCCACTCCATCTACTGCCTGGGACCAGACCACTCTACTCTCTCACACAGGACAGACAAGTTTTCCCACTGACCTTCCAATTTTTCCTCAGCATTCTGGAGTTCTGAAGTCTGCAAACCACCACATGTGCCAGAGATTCATTCCCCCTGAGGCTTGTACAGGTCCTGTCTTTGCTCATGCGGTCCTCGCTGGGCTATACTCTGCTCTCAGAGCAGCATGATAGACTTTTCCTGTCAAAATTCCAGGCTTTCTTGGGTTACAGATTTGCTTCACTTCATCATTCTGTGAGTTCTACAGCTCCAGTACTTGTGTAGAGTAATGTTTTACAGGTGTCTGGCTGGGCTTGGGGAAGAGCTCCAGTAGGTCCCTTCCTCAGTGGTACATGGCACCTGCACAAAAATTGACTATTTATTAGGGTATAAAATCCTCACAATCCAATTCAGAAAGTAAAAAATACTAAGTGTACACTTTTCAGATCAAAATGCAAAAAACATTACATCTAATAACAGACCATGGAAAAATTGACTGAAAAATAATTGGAAGCTAAATAATCTCATCTTCAGTAATGTGTGGGTCAAAGAAAAATCATAGAGACAATAATTTCATCAAAGACAGTAAAAATAATGACACAACATATCAGCATTTATAGTATGCAGCCAAAGTACTACAAAGGGTAAATATTATATCTCTAAATGCTTACATGAATAAAATTGAGAAAGAACAGATCAATGAATCGGGCACATAATTTAAAAATCTAGACAAAGAACAAATTAAAAATCCTTAATTACATACCAATTTAGAAATTCTGAAAATGAAAAGTGAGACTAACAAAATTGAAAGTAAGAGAATTATTGAATAATAAAGATAAGAGCTGTTTTATGAAAAAAATAATAAAATAGATAAACATTGGTCAATTTGATTTTAAAAAGAAGACAGAACAAAATCAAATTACCAATACCAAAAATGAAAAGTGTGATAAATTGTTGTAAGAGGAGTGAAGCATTAGGATGAATCTTAGCTTCATTCTAAAACTGGCAGAAATCTAAATGCTTCACCAATTTTTATCTGATATATCTACATTTTCCAGGGCTATCTGTGTCTCCTACAACATATACTTTATTTGCTTCTTTAAATAATTGCAGGAAAAGAATTTTTCCATGTCTTTTCCACTATATTTCAACTAAGTTCCTTAAGTTGAAAATATTAAATGATACATACCTATAGACGATTGTTGTTTAGTCATTTCAGTCATGACTAACTCTTCATGTCCCCCATTTGGAGTATTCCTGGCATATATCCTGGAATGTTTCCATTTTCTTCTCCAGCTCATTTTATAGATGAAGAACTGAGACAAACAGGGTTAAATGATTTGCCTAGGGTCACACAACCAGCATTTATCTGAATCCTAATTCGAACTCAGCAATATGAGTTTTCCTGATGCTAGCCCCGGTACTCTATCCAGTATGCCACCTATTTGCCTTGTTTACCCATCATATAACTATTTAAGTAATCCCTCATACTAATTTGCCACCTGCTCTTATTTACGTAGTGAACTGGAGAACTGGAATTGGAAAGGAAAGACATGTTCTGTTACTGAGAGTAGCAGAAGAATAAAGCTTTCCTTACATATTCAACATACATTAAAATATAAATCTGTATTTAAAAAAGTATTTATCAATCATGCACTAAATTCCAATCAACTGAAAAGATATTTGTTAAGTATTCATATATGATATAAAGCCATTTTATAAATTTATATCATTTCTAGATCTTTGTTCAGGTAGAACAGCTCCTCATTCCTTATATGTTGACAATTCTAGAAGCAATTTTTGCTTTATGAAATATGTATTTATTACCTACAGTATACAAAGAAGTATGTTGAAGTTGATGGGGAACTAATGATGGACCACCGAAAGGCCCTGAACTTTCTCAACATGGCCCAGGTCTCTGACATTCAACTGGGCCACCTGGCCAGGCCCATGTAATAATTTTTTTCAACTGCCCTTTCATTGAGGCCCTCATTGTCTGCAATTGGGCTTACCCTAGATCACCATTCCTTAATCCTATCTAGACCCCTTCTGTGTTATCTCTAGGTCTGTTACTTCTCAGTCACCCCAAGCTATGGGCCACACTATTAAAAAGGTTACACTCATCTACCAAATTGCTGAGATTTCTTAAGAGTCTGGCCCCCTTGTCAACACAAGCATGATAACTAATGCAGGTTCTTAAAAGTCCTGCCCACTTCTATTGGCATAAAATAATCCTTGTCTCTGATTGAAAGAAATTATGAGTTAAATTTTTTGAGGCAGGACCTACATCTCTTGCCCTTGAGTTTCGGGGTTCCCAGTACCCCTAGACTGCAACATGTTTATCTTACAAAGTTAAACATTAAAACAGCTACTATCGTTAAGGATCTTACTTTGGTGAATCTCTCTTCCTTGGAGATCTTTAATCAGGTCTTGAATGACTACTTGTTGCATAATTTTTCATTCTGTTTCTTTGATATATCATTTGGATTAGATGACTGTGCAAGGCTTTTCTTATTTTCAAATTCTGTTATTCTAAACTCATGCTTCTTGCACGGCTGAGTTGTCACCATCTTCTAGATATGTCATGATCTTTCTCTCTTGAAGAGTGAATTGCCTTTGCTTGAGAGACTGCTACAACTAGACATTGACTTGCTAGCCCAAAAAAGAATGCTAAAGCATGGCTTCCCTGGTCATGGATATGGAGTCTAATTTTACTTCTGTTTGATGATTTTAGTTAGAATTCTTGGATGTTGTAATACTTCCTCCTCATGAGTGAAATAAGTTCTTCCTTGTTATCATAACTTAAAGCTCCAAGACTAAACGTTTCAGTATAATGGTCCTTAACACTTCAATCATATGACTTGTTATCTTAGGGGTATAAGTACTTCCCTTTTTTTGTCTATTTCTTTCAGAAACTTTGCTAGAATAACTACTAGAATGGATAACAAAAGGATCCCCCGAGAAACATCCACCTGACCTTTGCCAATAATTTATCGTGAAAGTATTATTAAACAAGTGGGAGGTTACAACATATTTAATTTTGAAAATGGAGAAGTTATGATGTCAATTCAGAACTAAGTCACTGCTCCCAGAAGTTGCAGATGGGTTGTTCTTTAGATTGTTGTTGTTTAATTGTTTCAGTCATTTATTGATGGTAAGTGAAAAAGAAGAGGTTGCAGGAAATGTCAATATAGGATATAAAAATTTAACATCTACTGAATACTCAGTAAATTCTAATAGTTAGAATTATGTATTATAACCTGGAGGTTAGAATTATATATCAGAAAATTACTATCTTTTGTGTTCTAACAAACAAAAAACCCTATATTCCAAACATGGACTCCCAAATATCCAAGAAAACCTAACAGATAAACTAAGCTGAACCTTGATGGTTATTACAGACCTAACTGCCAATATCTCCTGGGTATAACACTGATTCATTAAAAAATGAGAATAGCATTTTATTAGAGATTTCCATATAAAGAATTAATAATCTCTAAGATAATTGGAATGAAAAGTTTCCAAAATATAGTGAAATGGTCAAGGTGATAAAAATTATTTCATAGCAGAATAGTGTAATTTTAAAATAATTATTCTGTCTGCTACTTTAATTGTAATAACAATGTTTTTAGTGAGATTGTGGATGATTAACTTGTTTCCCAATACTTTAAGTGAACTATCAAAAGCAATTGATCAGCCTCTGAACAGCCTACATTACAGTGAACATGAATAAACTATACATAATAGTGATTTTTTCACTACTATTTCTATCTGTGCCACGTTGAAAAAAATGAGAAGAATCTGAAAGACACTAGCAATGATAAAATAAGAACAATTAGGCTGTTTTCCATAGGTGTTTTCCTATAACAAATCACATTTTCTCAAAATAACAATAGATTGAGAGGTGTAAAGAAGACACATATTTGCTGTCATTTATTTTAATCTTATAAAACAAAATCAATTTCATGGAATGAAATCCAATCTCAAAGGCTCTCCTCAAATAAGCTCTTTATGACATCTTAAAAATGATCCAAAATTCTATGATTTTTTTTACTTGGGTGATAACTTTATTGAGAAATCTCCTGAGTATCCACATCAATCAAATTAATAAATAGTAGGAATATATTCATCAGTGACATGATGGCTGTACTATGCAGAATCAGGATATAGGAGGACTTTTTATTAATGTTGAGGTTATCCAGATACACCTTACTCAAGATGATATTGTGCCAAGATCTAAAATTTTGCAGGATCGTAGAGCAATGAAATTAAAGGAAATTAAAAAAGGTTATTATATTCATTCAATTTAAAAGTGAATGAAATATGTAGATTACCCTAATTAAATTTTCAGCTAAATAGGCAACCTATTTTGAGTTAGTTTAATGTATATATGTATCTATGTATGTGTACACATGTGTAAATGAGAGTATCTTGGAGAAGTGCTATCTTATATATCCGTATAATAAACTGGGAGCCCTGAGGGCCTTTAGATTCTTTTTATTTTATGAATTCCAATCTGATATATGTCATTCTTTTGTACATTCAACAGATCCAGTAGTATACACTTACATCTTTCTTTTTCTTGGTGGACTAATGTCTCTTTATACTAAAACAATTATATAAAAGATTTATTTGGTAATAATGCTCAGTCATTGGTTCAATGTGACCTTTCACTGCAATTCTTTCTTTTGTGGTATATTTCAACTGTCAAGTATTAAAACTATGCTTCAGAGAGTGCTACTCTGATAGGCTGGCCAAGTTGTTCGAATGCAAAATGTGTGTTTGACAAAAAGACCATTTTATGGAAAACTTGCATATGGCAGATGATCACACTGTGGTCAGAAAAAGCAATACAATGACACTCTCAAGGTCTCTCTCAAGAAGTTTGGATTTGAGTCTGCAACATGGGAGACACTGGCATAGGACCACTCAGCATGGCGTGCCCACATCAGAAAGGGTGCTGTGCTCTTTGAGCAAAGCAGAGTTGAGACTACACAAAGGAAACATAGGATGCATAAATTTGGGATATCCACCCCAAACGTTCACATGGAGTATCTATACCCAAACTGTGTTAGAGCATTCTGAGCTCATATTGGTCTGATCAGACAGACTGAAATTTCACTTTATCATGGTGATGTCATTTTGGTCTTCTTCAAAGATGAAGGACAACCAACCAACCAAATTGTTTTTTTTTCTTTGCAAGCCATCCCTTTCATCATTTCTTATACCATTAGAGCATTCCTTTACATTCCTATGCCATAATTTGTTCAACCATTCCATAATCTGTAGATCACCCTAATTTCCACTTTTTTGCCAATTAAAAACAGGTGCCAAAATATTTCTGCATGTATATTTCCCTCTTGACTTTCTTTAAGTTTTTTATGACATTGACTTAGCACAATACTGATTTTGGATTCTAAAGGTACTCATTATTTAGTGACTTTATTGGGATTGTTTCAATTGCCTTACAGACTAGCTGTAACAATTTCAAATCTCCTCCAAAAGCGATTTAATTACATGATTTCCTGTTCTCTTTGCAACATTTGTTTTTTTTTTTTTTTTCCCTTTTTGTCAACTTTGTGTACTGAATGTTATATCTTTCCTCAGGTCTGTTTACCAGAATTCCTAGATGCTTTCAAGTTTCAATTTAAATACCACTTTCTGCTAGTAGTAACATTCCTTAAAAATATTTCAGTTGGGACAGAGTGAAGCAAATCTCCAGCCCAAGACAGCTTAGAAGGTCTCCAGGAAGTATCCACCATGCCACGCAGGGGGCAGGATGCAGTTCAATTTGGGCCGTGCCAGCACAGATGAGACCTGAGCAGGTCTTGCAGAGACTGAATCTCTCACGCCTGTGGCAGTTTCCACATTTCAGGACCCCAAAACCCTAAGAACAAATTGGAACGTCAATGGAAAAAAGCCTGGGGGACCACTGCAGGAGACTGGAGTAATCTGGCCCCAGGCCCAGGGCTGAAGAGGGAGAAGGGATCAGAGGAACCCACAGCAGCCACATCAGCAGCAGGGGCAGCTGCAGCCAATGTTTCTGAAGCTCTAGGCTTACAGATTGTGCAGGAACCAGCTGGCTGACACTAAACCCCTTTCTGCCACTGGGAGCAGAAAACTATCTCGACAAAGAGCTCAAAAGTCAAGTAAATGACTGGGGAAATGAGAAAAAAACTGAAAAAGGAATCAGACTATAGAATCTTGCTTTGGTGACAAGGAAGAACAATGTATGCAAACAGAAGAAAACAAAAATAAAGTTCCTCTGTCAAAAGCCTCCAAGAAAAATATGAATTGGAGTTCAAAAAGGATTTTGAAAATTAAGTAAGAGAAGCAGAACAAAAATTGGGAAGAGAAATGAGAATGATGCAAGAAAATGATGGAAAGCAAGTCAATTGCTTGATAAAGGAGACCCCAAAAAATGATGAAGAAAATAACACTTTAAAAAATAGACTAGGCCAAATGGCAAAAGAGATCTATAAGGACAATGAGAAGAATGCTTTATAAAGCAGAATTGGTGACCCCAGCACAAGCGTGGAGCACAGCTAAGCACAGGCAGGTAACAGAGCTCTGTCCACCATGGGCCGTGCCTCAGCAAGGACAAGACTGGAGTGGGCTTCAAGGTGTCACACCATTGGCACCAGCTGTGGGTTCCACATTCCTCAACTTATGAACACCAAAGAAGGCTCCAAAGATCAGTGAGACAGCTCTTACCCTTGGGTGAGAAGGTAATTCAGCAGTCTAGGCTTGGCCCCAGAAAGTGGCAGTTTCCATTGATCGAGCCCTGGCCTAAAGTCCTTGGGGGAATTGAGCAGATGATGTGGATCTCAGCCCTCAGTGGGGGTCCTGGAGTGAGGAAGATTGCTGGATGGCATGATGGAGACTCCTGCTCACAGACCAGAGCACAGGCCAGGAGAGAAATAAATACATCTCCCTTGATTGTGCCACCTTGGAGGAGCTGAGAATTTACAGGTGCCCAGATTATTCCCTCCCCTGGACAAAGAACTCAAAAGTCAAGTAACTGGCTGGGAAAATGCCCACAAAATGGTAAAACAATAAGACAATAGAAGCTTGGGTTCATGATGAGCAGGTATATTCTTCCATCCTTTCAGATGAGGAGGACCAATTTAGGTCTTCAGAGGAAGACCAAAACTTCAAACCTTCTGCATGCAAAACATCCTAAATAAATAAGCAATGGTCTCAGGTCACTGAAGAGCTCAAAAAAGATTTTGAAAATGAAGTAAGAGAGGTGAAGGAAAAATTGGGAAGAGAAATGACAGTGACACAGGAAAATCACGAAAAGCAACTCAACAACTTGCTAAAGGAGACCCAAAAAATGATAAAGAAATTAACACCTTTATAAATAGTCTAGCTCAAATGCAAAAAAGTCCAAAAATACAATGAGAAGAATGCTTTAAGGAACAGAATTAGCCAACTGGAAAAGGAGGTTCAAAACTCACTGAAGAAAATAGTTCTTTAAAATTTAGGAAGGAGCAGATAAAAGCTAATGACTTTATGAGAAACCAAGAAATTACAAAACAAAACCAAAAGAATGAAAAACTAAAAGGCAATGTGAAATATCTCATTGGAAAAACAACTGACCTGGAAAATAGATCCAGAACAGACAATTTAAAAATTATGGAACTATCTGAAAGCCATGATAAAAAAAAAAAAAACAGAGCCTAGATATCATCTTTCATGAAATTATCAAGGAAAACTCCCCTGATATTCTGGAATCAGAGGCCAAAATAAATATTGAAAAAATCCACCAATCACCTCTTGAAAGAGATGCAAAAAGAAAAACTCCTAGGAATATTGTAGTCAAATTCCAGAGCTCCCAGGTTAAGGAGAAAATATTGCAAGCAGCCAGAAAGAAACAGATTGAGCACTGTATAAATACAATCAGGATATCACTAGATCTAGCAGCTTCTCCATTAAGGGATGTAAGGCCTTGGAATAACTTTAATTTCTTCCTCTGAAAATTGCCTGTTCATATCTTTTGACCATTTATCAACTGGAGAATGACTTATTCTTCTACATTTGATGTAGTTCTCTTGTATTTTAGAAATAAGGCCTTTATCACAGACACAAGTTGAAAAATTCCTTTCTCAGTTTTTTGCTTCCCTCCTAATTTTGGTTCCATTGGGTTTGTTTGTGCAAAAACTTTTCAACTTAATGTAATCCAAACTATCTACTTTATACTGCATAATGTTCTCTATCTCTTCTTTCATCATAAATTTCTCTATTCTCCATAAATCTGACAAATACACAATTCCTTGCTCCCCCAATTTGTTTATAGTATCAATCTTTATAACAACGTCATGGATCCATTTGGGCTTTATTCTTGTGTGCTGTGTCAGGCTTTGGTCTATGCCCAGTTTCTGCCACACTGTTATCCAGTTTACCCAGCAATTTTTGTCAAACAGTGAGTTCTCATCCTAGAAGCTGGAGTCTTTGGTTTATCAACTGGTAAATTGCTACATTCATTCACTTCTGTATTTTGAGTACTTAACCTGTTCCACTGGTCTTCCCCTCTTTTTTTTAGCCAGTACCAAGTTGTTTTGATGACTGCTGATTTATGATAAGATTGGACATCTGGTAGGGCTAGGCCACTTTCCCTAGTATTTCTTTTCATTAATTCCCTTGATATTGTGATATTTTTTCTTACAGATGAATTTTGGTGTTATTTTTTCTAGTTCAAGAAAATAATTATTTGGTCGTTTGATTGGTATGGCAAAGAAAAAGTATATTAATTTAAGTACAATTGTCATTGTTATTATATTAGTTTTACCTATCCATGACAAATAGATGTTTCCCCACTTACTTAGATCTGACTTTATTTGTGGGAAAAGTGTTTTGTAATTGTGTTCATATAGTCCCTGGGTTTGTTTTGGCAGGTAGACTCCCAGATATTTTATGGTGTCTGCCATGATTTAAATGGGACTTCACTATCTATCTCTTGCTGTTGGGTTTTGTTAGTAATATAGAGTATTGCAGATAATGTATTTGGGTTTATTTTGTAACCTGCAACTTTGCCAAAGCTGTTGGCAAACTTATTTCAAGTAGTTTTTTTTTACTAGATTCTCAGGGATTCTCTAAGAGTATCATCATATCATCGCAAAAATTGATAACATAGTTTCTTTTTTGCCTATTCTAACTCTGTGAACTTATATTTCTTCTCTTATTGCTATAGCTAGCATTTCTAATATCACATTAAATAACAGTGGTGATAGTGAACATCCTTGCTTCAATCCTGATTTTATTGGAAATGCATATAGCTTGTTCCCACTGTATATAACGTTTGTGATGGTTTTAGGTAGATACTGTTTATTCTTTTATGGAAAGTTCCTTGTATTCGTATGTTTTCCAGTGTTTGCAATAGGAATGGCTGTTGTATTTTGCCAAAGGCTTTTTCTGAATGTGGTTTCTGTTAGTTTTTTTTTGTTGATATGATCAATAATGCTAATACTCTTTCTAATATTGAACCAGTCCTGCTTTTCTGGTATAAATTCTACCTGGTTGTAATGTATTATTCTCATGAGGAGTCGCTGGATTCCTTTTGGTAATATCTTATTTAAGATTTTTGAGTCAATATTCATTAGAGAAATTGGTCTGTAATTTTTTTTTCTTTCTTTTGGCTCTTCCTGGCTTAGGTATCAGAACCATATTTGTATCATAGAAAGAATCTGGGAGGACTCCTTCTTTGGAAATGTTCCCAAATAATCTAAATAGTATTGGAATTAACTGTTCTTTAAATGTTTGATAGAATTCACTTGTAAATCCATCTGGTCCTGGAGATTTTTCCCTAGGGATTTCATTAATGTGTTGTTGAATTTCTTATTTCTAAGATGGGGTTATTTAAGTACTCAAATTCCTCTTCTATTAATCTAGGCAATTTCTATTTATTAAAATAATCATGCATCTCATTTAGATAGTTGAATTTATGGGCATACAGTTGGGCAAAATAATTTTTAATTATTGTTTTAATTTCTTCTTCATTGGTAGTTAGTACATCTTTTTCATTTTTGATAGTGGTCATTTGGTTTCTTCTTTCTTTTTTTAAATCACATTGACCAAAAATTAATCAATTTTATTGGCATTTTAATAAAACTAACCCTTTATTTTATTTATTAGTTCAGTAGTTTTCTTAATTTCAATTTTATTGATCTCTCCTTTGGTTTTCAGTATTTCTAATTCGGTGTTTATTTGGGGATTTTCAATTTATTTTTTTCTAGCTTTTTCAGCTGCAAGCCAAATTCATTGATCTCATGTTTCTCTGTTTTAATCATGTAGGCATTCAGATATAAAACTTTCCCTAAGAACTGCTTTTGTAGTATCCCATAAGATTGGATAGGTTGTCTGGTTATTGTCATTCTTTTGAATGAAGTTGTTGATTGTTTCTATAATATGTTGTTTCATCCACTCATTTTTTAGGGTTAGATTGTTTAGTTTCCAATTAATTTTTGGTATATATTTCCTTGGCCATTGATTCCATATAATTTTACTGCATTATGATCTGAGAAGGAAGCATTGACTGTCTCTGGCTTTCTGTACTGGATTGTAATGTTTTTGTTTTCTTTTATTATTATTATTATTATTATTATTATTATTTTATTTGTTTTCAGGGTTCTACAATCCCATATAACTTAGATTTTCCCCATCCCTTCCCCTTCTTTCCTCCCTCCTCCTCTCCTTCTCACCCTCTTCCCTCCCCAAGTCAGCATACAGTTGTATATAGCTTCTACACATACATGCCTATTAAGTGAATTTTCATCTTAGTCATGTTGCATAAAAGAATTAAAATGAATGGGAGAAATCATAAAACAAAACAAAATGTAAAACAAAAGAAAATGATCTGCTATATTCTCCAATAGTTGTCTGGAAGTAGAAGGCATTTTGCTTTAAGAGACCATTGGGAATATTTTAAGTCTTTGCATTTCAATGAAGTTCTAAGTCTACTAGGAAAAGTCCTCCCAAACTGTGATTGTTGCTATGTATAAAGTTCTCCTGGTTCTGCTTATTTCTCTCAGCATCAATACATATAAGTTTTTCCAGGCCTCTCCGAAGTCTTTCTGTTTATCATTTCTTACAACACAATCTGAGTATAATACTTCAAGGGATTAAATGGTCATTCAGTGATATAGAGGACTTTCAATCATTCATATTGATGAAAAAACCAGATCTGTATAGAAAATTTGACTTCCCAAGGCAAGAATAAAGAAAAGCATGAAAAGGTAAACAGGAAAGAAAAATCATAAAAGACTCTCTCAAGCTGAACTGTTTACATTACTACATGGAAAGAAAATATCTATAACTCTTGAATCTTTTCTCAGTATTTGGGTAGATGGAGAGATTATACATACACACACACACACACACACACTACATATATAGATAGATAGATAGTACAGGGTGTGTTATATAAGAAGAGATGATATCCACACAAAAAATAAAATAACATAAAATAAAAAATTAAGGAATAGAGGAGAAAAATACCAGGAAGAGAAAGGGAGAAATGGAACAGGGCAGGTTGTAAGTCATAAAAGAGATAAGAAAAATCTTGTTCAATGGAGGAGAAAAGGGAGAAGGGGAGAGGGAAAAAAATGTAGCTACTCTTTCCACATGTGGTTGACAGAGGGAATAACATGCTTGCTAAATTTGATATGAAAATTTATATCACACCAAAAGAAAGTAGGAGAGGAGGCAACAAGTGGGGTGAGGGGAATGTTAGAAGGGAGGGCAAATGAGAGAAAGGAGTCATTAGAAATAAACACTTTCCAGAAGGGGCAAGGTCAATTGTGGGAGAAAAATAAGGGGGGATAGAGTAGGACAGAGGGCAATATAATTAGTATTACACAACACGATTATTACAAAAGTCTTTTGCAAAACAACATATATTTAGTCTGTATTGAGTTGCTTGCCTCCTCAGTGGGGCTGGGGAGGGAGGGCGGGGGGGAGAGAAGTTGAAATTCAAAGTATTAGCAAGAAATATTGAGACTTTTTATTGCATATAATCAGGAAATAAGAAATACAGGGAATGGGACATAGAAATTTATCTTGTCCTATAAGAACAGAGAAAAGATGGGAATAAGGGAAGAGTGGGGTAGAAGGCAGGGTATATTGAAGGAAGGAGTAATCGGAATGCAAGGTATTAGGAAGCAAAGGGAAGGGAGTGATGGGGAGAAAAATCGGACATGTTACAAAGTGAGGTAAAAGCAATTAGTATTAAAACAATAGACTGAATTAATTAATGAGAATTAATCAATGACACCTTTAGTTTGGAGAAAAGAATTTCAGTGTTTTCTTCAGCAGCACATATACTAAAATTGGAACTATACAGAGGAGATTAGCATGGCCCCTGTGCAAGGATGACACGCAAATTCGTGAAGCATTCCATATTTTATCTCCTCAAGACCCTTCCCAAACCCCTCCTCCCATCACCCTGGACTACCAGACCACCCCCTCCCCAGATCCCTCCTATACTCTTTTTTGTATTTAAGTCCCACCTTGCCTCTATGAAGGTGTTCAGATTCAATCCAGCTCAGACTCTGTCTAGCTGAGATTCTATCTGGCCCACTTGTGAATACAAGCGTTAACAAATGCTTAGGCTCCTTAAGAGGCAACCCAGTTAGGCGAATCCTTAATAAACTTTGTTTTCTTTGGCTTTAAAAAAAAAAAAAGAAGAAGAAGAGAATTTCAGTCTATATTTCCTAGAGGAAGGTAATGTGCGGTCAAATTTGGCATTGATGGAAAAGTCAAGGTTTTAATGATAAATTTGATTTTATGATCACCATTTAATCAGGAACTAGAACATGTATAGAAAGGCATGTAAGTCATTTAAGACTTGCCTCAAAAGATGTTCCTTAGCCAAAGTGAAAGTATAATCATATTTGAAACCTGGTTATTGGAATTTGCCATTTTTAGATGCTATGGGACTATTAAGTGACTGTTCTTCTGAGTCTAACTCTATGTACAAAGAGCAAGAAAGGTGGTCTGAGCCTCCAATCCATGATGCCAGTAAGCCTGTGAGATGCTGGTATGAACTGAAAAAGGTGATTTCATGGGAGGGGTAGGAGAGCGGCTGTTCAGCCTGGGCTGAGGTAGGATTTTCCTGACTCTATTTCCCCACTGACACTTGGCAGACTTTAAGCTTCACTGAATGTAAATGGACAATCTAATCTTGCCTGGAATTGAAATGAAGTTGGGCAGATATTGTATCCGTGCAATTTCCCTGTTCTTGGTGGCAATTTCCCATAGGCAAAAAGGTTTGTAAGCTTAGCACCAGATCTATTAAATTATAGATTAGTGGTAGTGGAACATCCGAGGTTAAGTCTAAAATTAAACTTTCAGGCATAGGACTTTAGACCAACAACAATAAGCTAGAGTCCTTTAATTCTTAGTAATACTGTGGAGACAATTACGTCTAGAGCTTGTAAAGTTAGCAACATAAATATTATTTGTGTCTCAGTTGGCTAATGTTTAAAGAAAAAATTCATTAAAATGTTAGAAAACCTTTCAAAAAATAAAATAAAAGAATATGTCAAAATAAAAAAAATTTAAAAAAATAATTTTGTCTTTTGAATGATTCTGCAACTTTTTACTAGAGTTATACACATTCTTAGGAATTCTCAGGATTCCAAGGGTAGTCATGTATTGGTTGTATTTCTATTGTTTTACAATGTTTGTTTCAAAAGTTTGCAACAATTTACAAGTTTTGTGACATTGCTTTCTTTCTAATTTTAGTTTCTGTTCTTTTAATTTATATCTCTGTACTCTACATTTTAAATAAAATTTTTCATCTGAATTCACTTACATTTTTAGCCTTTCCTCTTTTGTCTCTCAATTAACCCTCCAGAATGTTGGCTTTAAAATCCATATACCTAGGCTGATGCTGAAGTCTGTTTCAACTGTCTCCCACATTGAAAAACTGAATTTTCACTGGACTTGGCCTCTGCTCCACAAGTCTTTCTTTTGACCATACATGCTAACCCCTTTCCCTGATTCCCCCTTTCCTTTAATTCTCTGGGTGGACTGAACCAGCATCTAACAGGATGCAGGGGGGGAGTATGTATATTTTGGACAAAACATTTGAAGTTTGGAGGTACTTTAGCCTAGAGTTTCTCTGAAGCAGAAAGAAATCAGATCTCCAACTCAATCTGATTCCTGTGGCCAAGTAGAGTTTATACTTGGTGTTTGTAGCAACAGAATGATAAGGTTAGGGTAGCATATGCCAATTAAGACTCTGCAAAATGAGGGGTGTCTCTTATTTCATCTCAAAGAAGAAGTTTGAGAGTCAAACTGTGTGGCATACCTTATTGTGGATGTTAGTGGAAGAGGAATGAAGAGTGAATAAATTATTGATTAATGTTCTTGAATCTAACTTCATAAGACTTTTACCTCATTAAGCATCTTGTTTTATTGAATTATTTTTACTTTGGTACATAATTCTTCTTTCGGGCTTTTTCCAAGTCTTTTGTTTTAAGATTCTATTTAGATTAGAGGAAATGTCTGGTCCAATGCGTCAAGTGAAATAGAAACAGATTCTTATTGGCTACATATTGACTTAGGGCAGAAAAAGCAACACAAGTTAACATTGTCTATGTTGTATTATATTTCTATTTATTTTTGTTTTTTCAACCATATTTTAATCCAATTCAGTCACACTCACAAATTTTGTAGCCACATTTGACATATGGGCAGTGAGTTTGACATGTGTTCTAGTCCTCTATATTCTTGGATCTAATTCCTGAAAGCACTCTAATTGATATTTATATATTTAGTATAATTCAGTTATAAAAGTATCTGGACAAGGTCCATAAAACACTAACACTATGAAATTATGAAATAAAGGCAGGCATGCCCAGTTCTTTGGGTACTTGTCAGGAACAAAAATGACTGGCAGCAAGAAGGCAATTATATTTTGATAAGGCACAAAGATGAGCAGGAAAAAGTGGTTCAGAGGCAAACTGTGTATGGGAAAAAGGAATTGAATGGTGAAGGAAGACAGCATGGGGATGGTGGTCAGGGGGAAAGACAGAAAAGTATCACTCATGTAACCATGGATTAGAGTTGGGAGCACTAGGCAACAAGGTCCAAATGGAGATAAAAGAGTGTTGATGGATAAGAGGGGGAAGAAGGAATTTGAGATCTCATTTTCATAGGATTTGGGCGAAACGGAACAGACCAACTCTTATCTGTGCCACTTTGGAATTAGTTCATTAACCTATCCAAATGATGGCAAAGATATAAATAAATCTTGAATATTGTCATGTCAGAATTATGTACACCTTTTTTTGATGCTCTACTGTTCTGGAGCTGTGGAGGTCTGGATTTTGTCTGAAATTTACATAGCACAGTACCAAAGTAATAACAAGTAGTGCTTAGATGTTTTCCTTGATGTAACACATATTACCAGGATATAAATTTTAGTTTTTATATAATTTAGTTAATTTATGATACAATAAATGGTATTCCTTTGATCTCTCAGATGCTTTATATGTCACTTCCAGAGTCATCTTTCCAATCTTGTTATTCAGTTGTGTCTTATTCTTTGTGACCTCATGGACCATAGCACACCAAACACTTCTCTCCTCCACTATCCTTTTATCCTCCAAAAGTCTATTCAAGCACATATTAATTGCTTCCATTACACAATCTATCAGTCTCATCTTCTGTCATTCTTTTCTCCTTTTGCCTTCATTCTCTTCCAATATCAGGGTCTTTTCCAATGAATCTTGTCTTATTATGTGACCAAAATATTTAAGATTCAGCTTCAGTTTTTGATCTCCCAATGAATAGATTGAATTAATTTTGCTAAGTGCTGACTACTTGATATTCTTGCTTTCCAAAGGACTCTCAAAAGTCTTCTTTGCCACCACAGTTTGAAAGTGTTAGTTTTGCAGCTTTCAGCTTTCCTTATAGTCCAACTGTGTAATTTTATTTCTTGCAATTACTCCATATTGACTAGTAATAAACTTACTGGGGTATCACAGCAAGATACCATTTTTACACTCTCCATCCCTTGGTCCTCTAACCACCATTGTACACCACCAGGTGTGTGAAGTAATCTAAACAAAATAACAGTAAATACAATAATCACAATACAATAAAAGATCCTTGTAGGAATTTTGCCCAATTTACCTCAAACAATCCAAGAGACAAGATCAGTGGAAATAGTCATTGGCTCTAGTGGGATGTTCTTGATATCTGTGATGATGACATCAACAGTCTTTACACAGTTTCTCATGTCATCCATGTTGAGAGTTATTTCTCCTAAGAGAAGAATCCATGTACTATAGGAAGAGTTTTAAAGCCACAAACTCCACCCTGACTGGTTAACAGAAGGTCCAAGATCAGTTCCCTAAGTACACTGTCATTCAGGTCATTTATCAACCCCTTTGGAGGCATTCTCAATTTGGTCCTTTAGTTGATCAGCAATAAATATCTGGGCATCCTAAAGCTTCTGTTGTGCCTATTCTTTGATAACACTCCAGCTCACAAGACCGTTAAGGACTCCCAAGCCTACCAAGACATACCCTACTGCACACCAATCATGGTGTAAAATGGATGTTGTTGAGGCACCCCTGTGGAAAGTGAGGTCCACCTCCATAGTAGCTAGGGTGCATGTCAAATTAAGCAAGAAAGGTATGGAGTGTGCAGGTAGATAAGGTACTGGTAAATTGGTTGCACACATACTCACTATGCCTTTTCTGGTATGCCCATTTGTGTTTATTTTATTTGTGTTTGATTTATCCAGGTGACCACTGTGATACTGAAGTCTGCTGACTTAGTCTATGTTTGACCATTGTGAGTAGATATTTTCACTGGGAGATACCCTGTGAGGTAAATATCTGAGTGATTTGTGACACCTACTGATGTTGTCAGGAATGTCACACAGAGTCCTGAACCATTAGACTGAAGTAGTCCAAGGGCAATAGCTGGCTAAAACTAAAAGATGCTAACTTTAACACACATAAAGTATTTATGAATTGCTCAATTTATTTTTCTGAGATTTGGTCCATTCATATGTCCATTTATTCATTCAAAAGACCTTTGGTGCTTTCTAGATACCAAGTATTATGTGTTTTCTAGATGCCAAGTATTATGTGCTGGGGAAGAAGGAAAGAAAGAAAGAAAGAAAGAAAGAAAGAAAGAAAGAAAGAAAGAAAGAAAGAAAGAAAGAAAGAGAGAGAGAGAGAGAGAGGAAGGAAGGAAGGAAGGAAGGAAGGAAGGAAGGAAGGAAGGAAGGAAGGAAGGAAGGAAGGAAGGAAGGAAGGAAGGAAGGAATTCACTGGGGAAATTTGATGAGCTGTTGTCTCCTCTGGGATAGCTGAGACACTAGGTGCCAAGCCCGTCTAATTTAAGGTATGAAAAGCTATAGGAAATAGGATGTGGAGTCTGAAATCATTGAAGAAAAAACAAGAGAAATATTCAACAATGGGCAAGAATGCAGACTTGATAAATTAATGGAAAAGACTGGTTTAAGAAGCAGTCATTTGACAAGAAGCCTTTGACTGTTAGTTCCTGATTGATTGGAGAAAATAGTACACACTATTTCCTGAAATTCAGAGAGATGAAGAATCCTGTTTCTCATTGTTGCCCATTAGTGGTGTGAGAGGAAAAAGAAGATAAGATATACACTGAGAATTAAATGCATAATTTGCATATAGATAGCACAAAAATGAAAATGTGTAGGGTTTGAAGTTACTTTTTGGAAGAGATGCTGAGATTTAATTGTATTTAATTGTTGCACAACTCTGGCAAGTGAAATTTGGCTAGTATTTTTGTTTGTTTTGTTTTGTTTTGCTTTTCTCAGAGTCAACTTAAGTGGTTTTGTAGTGAACTCTATTATGATTTGATTGGATAATATAGAAATTTTGGTAAGTAAACAGTTGGTCTGGAATGTAAAACTTTATGGTAGCCAGTTTGATGAGTTTGAAAGTCATGTGACTTAAAGGAATTGCTCTCCCATCAAACAGGTAAACACATCAGTACTCATTTGTGATTGTCAATAGTCAGTCAAAAAACATTTATTAATTATCTATTATGTGACATACACTGTGCTAAATGCTGAAGAAAGAAAGAAAAGTAAAAGACTTTCCTTACCTTTGGGGAGCTCTTAATTCAACTGATATTTGGAAGAACCTGT
The DNA here is from genome assembly GCF_028372415.1 of Notamacropus eugenii. Classification (NCBI taxonomy): domain Eukaryota; kingdom Metazoa; phylum Chordata; class Mammalia; order Diprotodontia; family Macropodidae; genus Notamacropus; species Notamacropus eugenii. Next base: position 282,421,551 of record NC_092873.1, read on the forward strand.
AAATACTATGTCAGTTCAAAAATAGAAAAGATTAGAGTTTGCCCAAGTGGGCAATAGGGAAGACCAACAGAAAGTAACTGCCAGCAAAGAAGTTCTGAGCTTTCTGAATGAATCAAGAATATCATACCCTGAAACCCAGAATTATATATTACCTTGAACAAATGGATTTTCCTTTATCATATGTGTCACTGTCACATTTCTGGAAGTGAGTGTCTATTATCTCTCTCATCACCCCCCAAAAAAGTGAAGGCACCATTTAGAGAATTTGTTACAGGTTTATGTGTAAATTGTGATATGCTTTATTATTATGTTCTTGGTTTAAACAATGATAATTATTGTTAATTAATATTGTTTTACGAGGCGGAGCCAAGATGGCGGAGTGAAAGCAACGACTCACCTAAGCTCCTGGAAAAACTCCTCTGGATATATCTGGGGGGAGAGTCTGACCAGACTTTGGAGGTGTAAAATCCAGTGGGTGATGGACTTTGACGGATTCGGAGCCCAGGCTGGACCGGAGGGTCCACGGGAGGGATCTGTTCCGCGGGGGTAAGACCCCGGCGCACAGCGCAGCGCGGTCAGCGCGGCAGGGCGGAGGGGACCAGAGGAGCCCGAGAGTGGCGGGCGAGACCAGCGGAGCAGGAGATAAGCCAGGCCGAGCCGGTGAGAGCCGCTGAGTGCCAGACATCAGCGCAGCAGTCCTTGAAATCTTCAGCCTGAAGACGGACTTCGGTGGGTCACTACTTGAACTTCCAGGAACTGGGATGGCAGAGTGATCAGTAAGTGCTCTCTCCTCCCCCCTGATGACCCTGAGGGAACCATAAAATTCTTCCCCAGATTAATCCTGGATCAGCGGGAACAGCAGAAGGGGGCGGGTGGTCTCATAACACCAGAGGCTGGAAAAGTGGCAAAGGGAGATTCTTCCTACTGTGGTGGAGGCGATCTGGAGGGACAGACGACCCAGGGCAGAGAAAATTCGTACTGAGACCCAGGCAAGCCTCAGAGCCGGGAGACAAGCCCCAGGAGGGGCGGGAACACGCGTTAGCTTCTAGGCGTGCCCCAGCCCTCCAGGGGAAAAGGGAAGACAATAGGGAAGCTGGGATTACCATCCCCTGACCTTGCCTTTGCCTCAAGTCAGCTGAGGAGATAGCCTGAGACCAGACCACACCTCCCACACACCTAACAAGCTAACCCCAGGGTTGATCGGGGAAACAAAAAACAAAAGCCTGCTTTTAGCCTAGACACACATCAGCTCAACTTAAAGATCTGTACCTTCTGACTGAAAGAACCAAAAGCTACAACACTCAGCCAACATCATGAATCGGAAAAAGCAGACGAAAAGTGAAAAAACCATAGAATCTTTCTATGGGGATAAGGACCAAAACACAAACACCAAAAAGGTTAGAGCTGAGACTGTACTTCCATCTGAAACCTCAGATGGGACTATGAATTTCTCGCAAGCACAACTAGATTACCTGGAACGTCTGAAGAAGGATATAAAAAAAAAACTGGCCAATGATTTTAAAACTATAAAAAAAGAATTCACTGATGAGAACATCACCCTGAAAAAGAAAATTGAAGAAATGGAAAAGGAAGTTCAAAAATTAACTGGAGAGAATAATTCCCTAAAAGGAAGAGCTAATCAAATGGAAAAGGAAACCCAAAACCTAATTGGGAAAACTGATCAGATGGAAAAGGAAACCCAAAACCTAACTGGGAAAATTGGTCGAATGGAAAAAGAAGTACAAAAATTAAATGGAGAAAATAGCTCCTTAAAGGGAAAAATTGGTCAGATGGAAAAGGAGATGGAAAAGCTAACTGAAGAAAACACTACGAGGAAGATTAGAATTGGGCAAGTAGAAACTAATGACTCAATGAGGCAACAAGAATCAGTCAAACAAAATCTAAAGAATGAAAAGATAGAAGAAAATGTAAAATATTTAATTGGAAAAACAACTGACCTGGAAAACAGATCCAGGAGAGAAAATCTAAGAATTATTGGCCTGCCAGAAACCCATGATGAAGAAAAGAGTCTGGACAATATCTTCCAGGAAATCATCAAGGAAAACTGTCCAGAAGTACTAGACTCAGAGGGCAAAATAGTCATCGAAAGAATCCACCGTTCCCCTCCCGAAAGGGATCCCAAACTCAAAACCCCAAGAAATATAGTTGCCAAATTCCAGAGCTATCAAGTAAAGGAGAAAATACTACAAGCAGCCAGAAAGAAACAATTCAAATATCAAGGACACACAGTCAGGATCACACAGGACCTTGCAGCTTCTACATTAAAAGATCGAAAGAATTGGAACCCAATATTCCGTAAGGCAAAGGAGTTGGGACTTCAACCAAGGATCAACTACCCAGCAAAGTTCAGCATAACATTTCAGGCAAAGAGAAAGTCATTCAACGAAATAAGGGATTTCCAGAGCTTCCTGAACAAAACACCAGAACTCAATAGACAATTTGATCTTCAAATGCAGGTCTCCAGAGAATCATAAAAAGGTAAACAGAGGGGAATAAACAAAAACAAAAACTTGCTACTCAATTAGGGCAAACTGTTTACCTCCCTATAAGGGAAGATGATACCTGTTAATCTTGAGAACTGTGCAGCTATTATGATAAAAGGGATATATGTAGAGGGAATGGGCATAAAGTAAATGATGTCATGTCAAAAATATGATTTAAGTATGAGAAGGGAATGTAATAGGAGGTGTGGAAAGGGGGAAGCAGAAAATGGCAAATTATATCACAGGAAGAAGTACAAAACTATAGTAGAGGGAAGGAGGGGAGGGAGATGAGCATTGTTTGAGAGGTACTCTCATCTGATTTGTTCAAAGGAGGGAACAATAATCTTAAGTAGATAAGCCTAACTAGCTCTATAGGTAGTAGGAGAGGAAGGGGGAAGAAAGTGGAGGGTGGCTAAAAGGGAGGAAAGAAGCAATAAGAGTAAAGGGAACTAAAAGGGAGGGGGGTCAAAAGAAGGAGGTAAAGGCTGCAGGAGGAGGGGGAGAAAAGTGAATACTATCGAGGAGGGGAAGGGAGACGGGAGAGCTAAAAGCACAAATGGTGGGAAAGAGGGTGGAGGGAAATACACAGATTGTAATCATAACTGTGAATGTGAATGGAATGAACTCTCCCATAAAACGGAGACGGATAGCAGAATGGATTAAAAGCCATAATCCAACAATATGCTGCTTACAAGAAACACATTTGAAACGGGGGGATACACATAGGATAAAGGTCAAAGGATGGAGCAGAATATATTGTGCTTCAGCTCATGTAAGAAAGGCAGGAGCAGCAATCCTAATCTCAGACAAAGCAAAAGCAGAAATAGATCTAATCAAAAGGGATAAGGATGGAAACTATATCCTGCTAAAAGGCACCATAGACAATGAAGAAATATCATTACTTAACATGTATGCTCCAAGTGGTATAGCATCCAGATTCTTAGAGGAGAGGTTGGGGGAGTTGAAGGAAGAAATTGATAGCAAAACTATACTAGTGGGGGACCTCAAACTCCCCCTCTCTGAACTCGATAAATCCAACCTTAAAATAAACAAGAAAGAGGTTAAGGAGGTAAATAAAACTCTGGATAAGGTAGATATGATAGATCTTTGGAGAAAATTAAATGGGAATAGAAAGGAATATACTTTTTTCTCAGCGGTACATGGAACATTTACAAAAATTGACCATGTACTAGGACATAAAAATCTCACAATCCAGTGCAGAAAGGTAGAGATAATCAATGCATCCTTTTCAGATCATAATGCATTAAAAATTACATGTAATAAAAGGCCATGGAAAGAGAAACCAAAAATCAATTGGAAACTAAATAATCTAATTCTAAAGAAGGGTTGGGTTAAAGAAGAAATCATAGAAACAATCAACAATTTCATTCGAGAGAATGACAATAGTGAGACAACATACCAAAACTTATGGGATACGGCAAAAGCAGTTGTTAGGGGAAGTTTTATATCTCTGAATGCTTACATAAATAAAATAGAGAAAGAGGAGATCAATGACTTAGGCTTGCAGTTGAAAAAGCTAGAAAAAGAACAAATTGAAAATCCCCAAGTAAATACCAAATTAGAAATACTGAAAACCAAAGGAGAGATTAATAAAATTGAAATTAAGAAAACTATTGAATTAATAAATAAAACCAATAGTTGGTTTTATGAAAAAACTAAAAAAATGGATAAACCTTTGGTCAATCTGATTAAAAAAAAGAAAGAAGAAAACCAAATTACTAATATTAAAAATGAAAGGGGTGAACTCACCTCCAATGAGGAGGAAATTAAAACAATAATTAGAAACTACTTTGCCCAACTTTATGCCCACAAATTCGATAATCTAAATGAGATGGATGAATATTTTAAAAAATACAAATTGCCCAGATTAACAGAAGAGGAAGTTGATTACTTAAACAACCCCATCTCAGAAAAAGAAATTGAACAAGCCATCAATGAACTCCCTAGGAAAAAATCTCCAGGGCCAGATGGATTCACAAGTGAATTCTATCAAACATTTAAAGAACAGTTAATTCCAATACTACATACACTATTCTTGAAAATTGGGGAAGAAGGAGTCCTCCCAAATTCTTTCTATGATACAAATATGGTTTTGATACCCAAACCAGGAAGAGACAAAACAGAGAAAGAAAATTATAGACCAATTTCCCTAACGAATATAGATGCAAAAATTTTAAATAAGATTCTAGCAAAACGAATACAGCATCTTATCACGAGATTAATACATTATGATCAGGTAGGATTCATACCAGGACTACAGGGCTGGTTCAATATTAGGAAAACTATTAGCATTATCGATCACATCAACAACAAAGCTAACAAAAACCACATGATTATCTCAATAGATGCAGAAAAAGCTTTTGACAAAATACAACATCCATTCCTACTAAAAACATTGGAGAATGTAGGAATAAAGGGAACTTTCCATAAAATAATAAGCAGTATCTATCTAAAACCTTCAGCAAGCATTATAGGCAATGGGGATAAGCTAGATGCATTCCCAATAAGATCAGGGGTGAAACAAGGTTGTCCATTATCACCACTATTATTTAATATGGTACTAGAAATGTTAGCTGTAGCAATTAGACAAGATAAAGATATCCAAGGAATTAAAATAGCCAAAGAAGAAACTAAGTTATCACTCTTTGCAGATGATATGATGATTTACCTAGAGAATCCCAGAGATTCAAGTAAAAAATTACTAGAATTAATAAACAACTTTGGCAAAGTTGCAGGGTACAAAATAAACCCACACAAATCTTCTGCATTCCTATATATTAGCAACAAAGTCCAACAGCAAGAGATAGAAAGAGAAATCCCATTTAAAGTTAGGGTAGACAGTATAAAATACTTAGGAGTCTACCTGCCAAAACAAACCCAGGGATTATATGAACACAATTACAAGACACTTTTGGCACAAATAAAGTCAGATTTAAGTAAGTGGAAAAACATTAGTTGCTCATGGGTAGGACATGCTAATATAATAAAAATGACAATTCTACCCAAATTAATATACTTATTTAGTGCCATACCAATTAAACTATCAGACAATTACTTTCTAGAGCTGGACAAAATAATATCAAAATTCATTTGGAAAAACAAAAGGTCCAGAATATCAAAGGGACTAATGAAAAGAAATGCTTGGGAAGGTGGCCTAGCGCTACCAGACCTCAAACTGTACTATAAAGCAGCAATTATCAAAACCACTTGGTATTGGCTAAGAAACAGAGAGGTAGACAAGTGGAACAGACTTGGCACTCAAGATGCAGTAGGCAAGGAATATAGCAACCTTCTGTATGATAAACCCAAGGACCCCAGCTTCTGGGATAAGAACTCATTGTTTGACAAAAATTGCTGGGAAAACTGGATAACAGTGTGGTGGAAATTAGACATATACCCATACCTGACACCGTACACAAGAATAAAGTCCAAATGGGTACATGATTTAGGTATAAAGATTGATACCATGAATAAACTGGAGAAGCAAGGAATAGTGTATTTATCAGATCTATGGAGAAGGGAAGAATTCTTTACTAAAGGAGAGATAGAATGCATTATGAAATGCAAAATGGATAACTTTGATTACATTAAACTGAGAAGTTTTTGCACAACCAAACCCAATGCAACCAAAATCTGGAGGGATGTAGTAAATTGGGAAAGAATTTTTACAGCTAAGCTCGGAGATAAAAGCCTCATTTCTAGAATATATAGAGAACTGATCCAAATGTACAATCATACAAGTCATTCCCCAATTGATAAATGGTCAAAGGATATGAACAGGCAATTTTCAGAGGAAGAAATTAAAGCTATCTATAATCATATGAAAAAATGCTCTAAATCACTATTGGTTAGAGAGATGCAAATCAAAACAACTCTGAGGTACCACATCACACCTATAAGATTGGCAAACATGACAGAACAAGAAAATGATAAATGCTGGAGAGGATGTGGGAGAGTTGGAACACTAATTCATTGTTGGTGGAGCTGTGAGCGCATCCAACCATTCTGGAGAGCAATTTGGAACTATGCCCAAAGGGCTACAAAAATGTGCATACCCTTTGACCCAGCAATATCGCTACTAGGACTATATCCCCAAGAGATCATAAAAATGGGAAAGGGTCCCACATGTACAAAAATATTTATAGCAGCACTCTATGTAGTTGCCAAAAACTGGAAGTCAAGGGGATGTCCATCAATTGGGGAATGGCTGAATAAATTATGGTATATGAATGTAATGGAGTACTATTGTGCCATAAGAAATGATGAACAAGAAGACTTCAGAGAGGCCTGGAAGGACTTATATGACCTGATGCTGAGTGAAAGGAGCAGAACCAGGAGAACTTTATGCACAGCAACAACCACAGTGTGTGAGAGTTTTTTCTGGTAGACTTAGATTTTTGTAATAACACAAGAACTTCTTACCAAAAAAAAAAAAATCCCAATGGAGGATCTCAAGGCAAAAAGCCTGCCACACTCAGAGAGAGAAATATGGAAGTCACTCACATATTGTAGCAGATCATGTTTGTGTATGTGTATGTGTTTGTGTATCATGTTCTTATTTGTTATACGATTTCTTTCATTTATCTTAGTCTGACTACATAGCATGACTATAGTGAAAATATACTCAATACGAAAGTATATGTAGAATCTATACAGAATTGTATGCAGTCGTGGGGAGGGAGGGGGGGAGTGGGAGGTAGGTGGGGGGGATAAAATCACAATTGTATGGCAGTGACTGTTAAACATTACAAAAGAAAAAAAAATATTGTTTTACTTGTTAGGTAAATGTTTGTCTTTAAGATTTAAAAGTATCATTGTGAACACATGCTTAGATAAATGCAAACACATTTGGTGGGGACCTAGATTTATTATTCACGGGATTGCATTAGCCCCCCTCCCTCCAAATGGGTTACTGTTAGACCCAAAAAGGATTTGAGTGTAATTTTTTGTAGGGACAGCCCTTTTCTGGAAACTGTGAGTCTTCACTATGAGAACAGAATGGAACAAGTCAATCCTTGTATAAAGTGAATAGGTGTCCACACTATGATGTGAAAATAAAAGGTGGTAGATTGTAGGCAGATACACCTCATCTGCCTATTGCATTACATCTGTCTCCATTTTGTACAACCTATTGTATAGTATACAAAGAATTTACATCTATTCACTGGCTTACCCTCAAGAGATATGCATTTACATTAAATACATATTATGAAAAAATATCTAAGCCCTGAAAAAAAAGAACTTCTTGAAAACTTCAAGAAGTCTTAAGAATGAGAGAAGAGTTTATTCAAGACCTACACTAGCTAACTTGAGGAAGTGAATCCTATGGTTTGTACTTCAAACTGTCCCAATCCAACCCAAATTCCTCATTCTATCAGGTAGGAATTATTTAGAGGACTTAACTATCTATGTAGTGAATTCAGGAAACTGATCTCAATTCTCCTTTAAATGATGGATATTTTCTTCTTCGCCTTTTTCATTTTCACACTTAAATAATAGCTCATTCAGGGCTATACTATTGTCTTCTCTTCCTTTGTTAAATACCATTAATCAAAAATAGTTTTTGAGGAATAGTCCTTTATTTTACTTGGGAATTCATTTGACCTGGACACCACGTTAAGACCTTCTCATAAGCTATTTGGTCACTGACACAGAAAAGTGAATTATTTAGCATTATACCACTGCATGAACTTCCTTCCATAGGGACAGAGATGTTGCCAGACTAGGAGTAGCTACAACCATCATGATTAGACCTATTAATCACCAATGGCAGAAAAACCAGTGCCTGGAATATCAAGTTCAGCAACAGAAAAAGTCATACATTATCCTCCTTGCTAGTTTATTCACAACCCAGATCCCACTGTGCTCAGGGTATGCTACAGAATGAATTATATAGTTTGCTACTGTAGAAATCTATAACAAAAAACTTCTGTAGACAAAGACAGAGATTCAGTGTGAAGAAACAGAGACAAACTGAAAAAGACAAAGAAGAGAGATAAATATAGAAAGAGAGACACATAAAGATGGATACACAGAAACAGAGACATGGATACAGAGAAAAGAGACAGAAAGACACAAATAGAGAAGAGAGAGAAAGAATTTTTCCTTGATAATTTGTATTTTTACCATATTATATTTTATAATATATACATTTTATTCTGTGGTATCCTTCAATTTACACACATTAGATACAATCATTTTTTCCCATTCATTTGCACAAGCTGTCACTTATACCTAGAATACCCTCCTCCCCTCACTTCTGCCTGTTGGAAGCCCTAGCTCCCTTTAATATTTAGCTCAGATCATACTTCTTACATGTGACCCTTCCTAGTCTCTCTCAGGTATCTGTGCTCTCCCTCTTCTCCATACGACTTCATATTTATTTGTATACATTTTGAATGTGCTTATCTATGTCCATGTCATTTTCCTCCAGTAAGATATAAACTCTTTAAGGTTAGAGACTCACTTGCATTTTTAAAACATCTCTATTTTGCTGTTTGAGTTGCATCTGACACTTTCTTACCCCATTTGAAGTTTTCTTGACAAAGATACTGGAGTAGTTTTCCATTTTCTTTTCTTGCTCATTTTATAGATGAGGCAACTAAGGGAAAGAGGGTTAAGGAACTTGCCCACAGTTGCACAACTAGTAAGTGTCAGAGTCTAGATATGGACTCTCTTCTTCCTGACTCCAGACCAGATTCTCCTTCTACTGAACCACCTAGTTGCCCTAAAATAAGTACTTCTTGGCACTATTTTACTGTGGGAAAAGACAATGGGTGGTTTCAGAAAAAAAAAAAAACATGGTAAGATTTCTATGAATTGTTGCAAAGTGAAGTTAGAAGAATTGAGAGATCATTGTGCATAGTAATTACAATGTTTTAATGTTGATCGACTGTGAAAAACTTGGCTATTCTGGTCAATGTAACGGTCCAAAACAATTCTAAAGGACTCATGATGATGATGTTATATTGCCTCCAGAAAGAGAATTGATAAATTCTGAGTGCAAATTGAGGTATAATTTTCTCACTTTATTTTTCTTGATTGTTTGAAATGTGGTTAATATGGGAAAATGCTTTACATGATTTCCTATGTACACTTGATAACATATTACTTGTTTTCTCAGTAGGTAGAGGGATGGGAAGAAGAAAGACAAGTTGGAACTCACAAACAAAATAATTTAAAATAGATAAATAAATTAAAATATTTAAAAATACTTATTTGATTGAATTAAATTGCCTAGTATTTACTATTGGAGAAATGGAAAGGTGAGGCTAATTTTATTTTTTTTAAGGCAGCAATCTTTCTTTTGTCATAATTTTTAAGAATTTTGGCACCTTCTAGATATTTACATAGTTTTCTTGCAGAATAAAAAAGTGACCAATTGCTAAAAAAGTTTGCTTACTTTGTCACAGAATCATTGCATTGACATGGGAATACTAGCCTGTTTTTCTGTGTTTGTACCAGATGCACGAATCTCTTCTCTGACATCCTTTTTAAGTCATCGTTTAGTTTCTGTCTGAACATTTCAAAGCATATTTACTTATTGAAACTCATTCTACTGTTCTTTTTCCAGACTCTCAAGTAGGTCATAGTTACCTTGTATAGTGCTGTTGAAATATTAAAAAAGATAAATTAAGAAAACTGGGAAAACTTATATGAACTGGTGCAGAGGGAGTAGAAAAAAAAATGTTTACATTGAATGATTTGGGAATTCTGATCAGCAAATGATCAAGCACCATTCCAGAGGGACACTGATGAAATATGCTGCTCTCCACCTCACAGAGAAGTGAAGAATGAGATGTGTTTGGAGCAAGGGTGGGGGAGGACATGGTCATTGTGGAAATTAGTTTAGCTTGACTCTTCATGTTTGTAACAGGATGTTTTTCTCAATTAGGATGGTGTTGGGGTACAAGGAAGAAAAAATATATATTTTTTTTACTTTCTGAAAACAATGCATATAGAAAGGAAAATTATTCTAAGTTTACATCAAAAAATATGGTGTAGGACATGGGGGTTATAAAGTAAATGACTCAGCACCACAACTCACCCAATATATTGGTGGAACAATTAGTTGTCTATACAGGAAAGGATATTTGAAATAAAAGGCCCACTTAAATACAATTTTCTGTACTGAGCTTCCATAATGATGAAGATTCCTACCATACAGACTATTAGTTATAGGCTGTCTGAGATCAGATGTTAGATTACCTGGTAGGCATAATGGATTAGCTAGCTAACATATTATTAACTTACACTGATCTAGTCCTTTAACATTTTCAATGCTGATTTGATCCTTACAACCTTCCAGTTATGTAGTGCTTTGGTCTCAGTTTGACCTGATCTAGTATAAAAAGAACCCTTGGTGCAATGATATTTGAGCTGAATGGTTGCTTTTACTGATATACAAAAATACACATTGAGTGTCCTCCCCCCGCCCCTTGGCCTTCCATTATCTGTAAAAGAATGTTCAATAACCCCAGGTGGAGACTACACAGCTGTTCCATTAGTCTGAGGAACTATGCACACTTTATTTGGCAACCCATTTTAAATTACTCAGAAGACCTCTTTCTGACAAAAAAACAAAATGCAGGGGGCCTATTCCTTAGGGAATTTGTCTATGGGGAATTCTCAAACAAGTTATGTGTTTATTGTTCATTCACCCCATCCTAGTCTGTTACAGATATATTCTATATGTATTTGTTCATTTGTCTGTTTATCTACCTGTTTATCCAGTCATATATCTTTCTGTCATCTATCACTTACCTTTCCAGTATTCTATTTATCTCTAATAATCTATGCAGCTAGCATATTTTAGGCTTGTTCTATGATTATATCAGTATAAGAAATTCTCAATGAAGAAATTCCATCTACTAGTATGTTTAAGCACCTGCTCTATAATTTGTGGTCTTAAAATGATAGTTGAGAGTGAGGGAGTGGAACTCAGAAGTTGTGACTTGTCTAAAGTTACACAGCTATTAATGTGTCACATTTGGGACTTGAACCTGGGTATCTCGGATGCTAATGTCATAGCTCTATCTATTATGCAGTTCTAAGAGTAAGGGAAAACTGTATTCTCTAAAGAATGAAAGGTGAGGGCCACCCAAGTGGCAGTGGAGAAGTAAATCACAGACAAAGGGTATTTGAGTAAAACAAACAAAACATCTAAGGCTCAAAAATGTCACACTGGTAGTATTGTTAAGAATGAGACTCAGCTCCTCTTAACTCCAAGTCCATTTCTCTATCCAGATTATTCATTAACAAGAGTTAATTAGTTTGACATGCAACCAGGAACTTTAAATGCATAGAGCTCTTCTGATGGTATCTACTAATATAGAAAATGGAGTGTTTGCATTTGGAAAAGTTGTGATGATAAAACTTTCAAGAGATGTTGGAGCTGACATAGGTATTTTGAAAATCATTTTGGTCAGCTAATCCTGGTAATACAAGGATTTTTTATCACCTATAGAGAGATTTAAAAAGACATGAGCTGAGCAGAGTATTGACCATTCTCTTTGGAAGGTGGATATCTCCATTTATTTGATTATTTGACTCATGATATCTAGTGAGAGACAGTGAGATAAGGGGAGAGGTCTTAGCCTCTTGTCCCTTCAACAATGATATGTATTTTCCTGAAAAGGTACCCTGGTTCTTTGCCTCATGTTTGTTTTAGATAATGAAGATTGATCTACAGGCTTCAATAAATGTGATTTTTTGATAGATCAAAAGAGTAAGTCCCCAGGAGCCTGGAACTTAGCTTTTACATCAGTTGTTGTAGCCAGTTCGAAATAGGTCCTCTGAGAAACTGGAAAATACCTTTCCTAGTGACATAGCTTAATAGTAGCTAAGAAAATGATGCATCAGTAAGTCGTGCTGTATTTGGAAGAGAAGTTACTGGGACTAATGCTATGTAAAATCTCTTTTGAGTGATTTAATCTTCTTAAAGAAAATGTTAGCACAGAGGAGATGGTGTCTGAGACATGTTGGGGAAAAGCATATGTAATTTTATTTGAGTCTTATCCTCACATTAAATACCATTTTGTAAAAGTTGACTGATGTTAAGCAGCTAAATGGACTTGGTTGCTAGTCATTCCTTAGTATCTAACTCTTGGGGAAACATGCCTCAAATGAGAGCTAAAGCCAATGGCATTGGAGAAAGACATACCAAAACTTCAGGGTATCCATATAACCTTCAGCTCAACATGTATGAACCTGAACTTTACTTCTCTACATATCAAAATGACTGCAATCTGTTGCACAATAATTTATGGACATGATACTAAGGACTGATATATTTTGATGAGAAAGAGAAAAAGTGAAGGTGTAGAACCTGACATCCTGGTTTAATCAACAATGGAACACCAAAATATGATTAAGGACATGCTGAGGATATCAGATGCTAATGTAAAGTGAGAAAGTGACAATGAATATGGATAATGAAGTATGCAGAACAGCATCCTTACCTACCTCAAAATCATCCAAGGGCCAGTCTTGCTCTGCATACATCCTGCCCTGCCATCCCGCCCCCATTGGATTACATTATTAAAGCATTATATTCAATATGTTTTGTCTATGAAAACTTGTCAATAAACCAGATTCATGCAACTCTTTTAACTATTTCTATAGATAAGTGATTCAATGCTTGTTTACAGAGAAATTATAACATACACATGTGAAACCATCTGTACAGAGAACCATTGACATAAAAGATTAAACATTCTGCATCCTAAGGAAAGTTCCTATAGGAAAAGCTTATACAACTGTGAGCTGATGTTAGAAAGTAAATACACCAGAATATACAATAAAAAGGAGGCATGTTACAATCCATTTAATCATAAAACCTACCTGTTACAAAATTCTAAGTTGTCAGTTTAGATCTCTCCATTTAGTAAATTGAAACAGCATCTGAAAAGAAATAGCCAATTCTTTCACTTTTATCACAAAAAAGTGGTGGGGGATATTGGTTTGTTTTTGAATCACTATTGCATCTAAAGAATTAAGCCCAAGGTGCCCTCAGGAAATTAACCAAGATTCTTCATTATCAAACTTTGTAACCCTATCCCATTTCAGTGGTCAAATTAATTTCCCATTAACTAAAATATTTCAAGAATCTCTGCTAAACTGAAGGCCAATTTCTAAATACAGTACTAGGTTCAAAAAGACTAGCAATATGTCCAAAAGTAAGGTTATTGCTTTTGGCAGATTCTAAGCATGATAGAAAATGCATTTCTATAATTTGGTTCATCTATAACACAGAATGCCTGGTTGATATTTATAGTCATCCTTCGTGGGAGAAAGTAGAAAAATAAATAATTTATTGAGCTTAGCTTCTTAAAAACTCATATTATTTAACTTTTCTTATGGCATTCCTGTTTCTCCAGCTAAAGAGGTATCTATTTGCATTAATTTGTTGAATTACACCCAGTGTTCCACACATCTTTCCTGGAAGACAGAAGATCAGTTTGTTCTGATGGAAGTTTCTATAAATATCATTGATATTTAAGAAGGCCACAAAACATGATATTTTCATAAGGATATTATGTCTTGGGTATTTGACCTTCCAATTCCGTGAAATAAACAGAAGTTTTCTTCGCAATTCCTGGTGCATTAGAGTGTGATTATTCTCAGTCCTAGCAAATCTTCCTGGGTCATTGTTTCCTCATTTGTAAAATGATGGAATTGGAATAGAATTGTTATAGAGTAGATTATCAGTACTATACCCATGATCCTATGATAATAAAAATTTTCTCTCTGAATTTAGAAAAGTGCTGCTTTTCTATCTATTGTGGATAGTATGTTTGAGTAATTAATCTTCACTATCATTCATGACTGTCCTGAGTATAATCCCTCCATCTCTTTCAAAATCCTTCTTATTTTTTTTTTGACAAGTCTCAAAGCTAACCTCCTGCTTGAAGGCCTTCTCTTACTCAGTCAATTGCATCTTTTATCTATGTCCTTTAAATCTCATAACATTTCCTTTTTCTTATGTCTTTTCTCATGTGTGTATGTGTACATATATATATATAGAGAGAGATATGTATAGACATATATCTATAGATATATCTATAGCTATATAGATATAGATATATTTATATAGATATATACACACACGTATGCATATGTGGTTTATATATGTATATATGTATACATGCATGTATATATGCACACATATACTGTCATAATCTGTGTCTTTGAAAACAAGTTAGTTAAAAATGGAAACTGTTGATGTTTCTTATTGCTATTATAGTTGTTTTGGGTCTTCATGACCCAAGCTTCTTTTTAATGTGGTTGCCAATCTAGAAAACAAAACAACACACACACATACACACACCTAAGTAATATTCTTCTGGTGATGACATGTGCCTGCAATTCATGGAATGTCAAAATCTTTGCATAATAAAAAAAATGAGTCACCATAAAGACAATGAAAAAATTTGATCATGAGAATGGAGAACTGCGCAAAAGAAACATAAGGGATATTATCAGAGAGATGTATTACTTAGAAATTTTTTTAGAAAATTAAAATATGCCTAATAGATCATCTTGCAAAACTAGTTGTTAGTATAGACTTTGTACTCTATTGGACCCAAGATCAAGAAACCCAGAGGAAAATAGTCATCATGCTAGGAGGTGAAACTCATACAGAAGACTGATGAAAAGACATGAACAATCACATGACAGGCATGTTTGGTAAGTATGCTTAGATTTGTAACACAGAAGTGTATATCTACATTCATGCTATCAATATTCTATCAGAGTATCAAAACCTTGCCCTTCTTGACATGCATGACATGTCAAATATTAACATGCATGGCACCTTGCACAAAATAGGTGCTTAAAAATACTTCTTCAACTAAATTGCTAGGAATTCAGGTCCATGAGGTTAAAGACAGGTGCTCATCCGTCTTTGTGTCCTGTGCCTTGTACATAGTGAGCCTTTGAGAAAAATCTGATAAATGAAAAAAAATCTAATAACTATCTGATAAATCTGGTAAATGTTTTTCCCATTTAAGTATTCATTGAAACAAAAGAAAACATCACTCATGTACAACTTAGTATATATATAGCCTTACAGTTTTAACATGACCCCCAAATTCATCACCTTGAGACCAACCTAGTGATGAACAAGAAGTTTGTATTGGGTTTATCTTTGATAGCTTTTTTAAAAAACAATTAAACATATAGCCTCTTATTTAATTTTATTTCCAAAAAAAGAACCGGAATTGCTTCATTGATTTGATTAAAAAAAAAAAAAAACAGCACCTTTGGAGAGCCTTCTTGAGACAAATATCAAACTTATTACAACATAGAAAATAGACTTACCACAATACCTAATCCATAAAATCTTCCAAAGAATAAAAACAACTTACTGCCTATCCAAGCTGAAAATTAACTTGTACTGGCTTCAGGAATTTAAAGTCATCTCCACATCTTGAATAAGAATTGAATTAAGTCTTCAATAGAAGAATAAATTAAAGGTCCTCCAAATGCTGCAGATTCCCAAATTAAACTATTGACATATGACCCATTAAGAAAATCTTCCAAAGAAAATTTGTAAAACTCATCATGAGAAACATAAAATCCTACCATAAAGCTGCAGGTGTTTCAGAAGAATAAGCAAATTTTTCAAGTGAATGATAAAAGTGTATTTTTAAAAAGCACAGTTCTCTTTAAAAAGGACTTAGTGGTTTTTAATTAATATTGCTTCATTGACTTTAATAAATATCGCTTTACTGTTTTTGTGAAGGCTTTTGATGTACTGGAGAGCCACCAAGATGATGAAGGACCTTGAATCTTTGTGATTTAAGAAAATGTTGAAGGAATTAAAAGTATTTAACCTAGAGGATGAACAGTCTCAGAGAGGGCATGACAGCTATATTCAAAAATTTAAGTAACTACAACATGGAAGAGAGATTACATTGGTTCCAGCAGGCAGGACAAGGAGCTCTGCATAGCAGTAAGAAAAAGAAATTCCGGTTTGAACTCAGGAAATACTTCTTAATGCTTCAAAGTGTCCATTCATTACGTAGATTGAGTTTTGAGGTGCTTGCTTCCCCTCCCCAAATGTCTTCAAATATAGGCAGGGTGAGTTTTTGTGTGGCATGTTATAGTGGAGATTCTTTTTCACAGATGGGTTGAAGTCTGTAGCTATAGAGGTCCCTTTCAACTCTAAAACTCATAAAAAACATAAAAGATATGTCCTCAAATACCACTTAGGTAAGCATTGCTAATTTATAAAATCAGGTATGATAGGAATCAGCCTGTGAGTTCTAGCCGGGTGAGGCAGATGTCAAATGCTGTACTTTTAAACAATCCCTCCCACCCACCCCTCCAATGAAATACCACAAATAGAGAGAGATTCATGATTTAATGATGAGAAAGAGAGTCTCATCCTTCTCCTTAACTTCAGTTTAATTGTTGAGCTTTGTGCCTGTCCATTGCTATACCTCAAAAACCTCAAAGGCCACATAGGACATGGAGAATGAAAGAACCTCTGTGAAATTCTGGCCAATTTAAGGTTGATAGTGTTTTACTGGCAGCAGAGAGAAGGAATATTCAAAACATTAAAACTAGGAAGGAGGTTCAAAACCTCCCTTTGGCTAGGAAGTCTCTGGTAATGCTTTTTAAAAAAAGACATTAATGCTATACAGTTAGGTTCTAATTAATGTACATAATGAATCCTGTGAGTAATGGCATTATGTGATTTTGCACTGTATATTTCCATGGGACTGGAAACAATAATTACGTTTAACAAGAACATGACTTGAAATAGTATAAAATAAAATACAGAGAACACTACCAATTCATTATTCACATTACTGATAGCCTTACTCTACATAAATACTTTTATGATTATTTAAAAGTCATATAATAATAATTTTAATAAGGTAGTCAGTTATAAAATAGTCACATGATATTATATTGGTCTTGCTGAAATGGGCAGAAAGAGAGAGACAGGATAAATATAGATGATATATAAGCTGATATCAATAAAATATATATCAAAATAAAATATAATAGTCTTATTGAGAAAAATAATTTTGTTAAGGATTTAGAATAATTTCTATTTTTTCCCCTCTTCGTAAGCTGATCATAATAAAAAGCAGTCATAGCATACCTTTTATTTTTCACATTCTGATTTTTTTTATTTGGGGGGCGTAGAAGAGGTGGAAGGATAAACATCAGGTTTGAATTTGAACATCTTTGAAACAAACAAAAACAAGCACTAAAATTACAAAATCAAAGTCAAGCATAATGAAGCCTTAGAAAAATAGCAAACATATTAGAGGCCTGCAGTTAGGCGTGACAGGTAAGTATTGCTTTTGCTTCAAAGATTCCAGTAAATCAAAACAATGGAGCTGATGGCGTGGTATAATTGTCTCTGATATGCTGCAGTGAGTGTTATTTATGGTTGTTTATAAAATATACTGTCAGGATGGCAGACTGCCTAGGATTTTACTATTATTTATGGACTCCCTTGTCTTCAGTTGCCCTTAGATATACAATTTTTTCTTTAAATAAAATAAAAGGCTTGCCATACTGACCTTGTGAAATCACCCACACTTAACACACACTGTAGCAACCATTTCTTTAAAATCATTTAAAACATTATGCTCTAATCTTATTAAATGGTCTATGAATCTTCATTAAATGCATTTGTCTTATTATTATCTGTGCTAACAGGAATATAAACAGATGCATGACACGTGTTTTCTCCCAGTTTTTTAAGTGCTTTAAAGGAGGAATACATTAAATGCATTTAAATATTATCAACACAATATTCAGTCTTCCCTTATGAACTTTTTGCTTGATGAATTAAATTACATACAAAAATAAAAGATGTAAGATAGATGGAGCTGTTTGATTTGGAACATAAAATTCTAAGTCATGGGGCAGCCAGGTCATACAATTCACTGAGATGAAAGGGATTTGAAATATAAACTGTAAATTTTCCTGATTGTTTGTGACCTGGAAAAATAGTCCTAATTGCACTTCCATGAAATAAATCAGAAAGAAGCATTCACAAATAAATATATAAATATGGAATAATGTATTCATCTATTCTTACTTCTGTGTTTGAGTAGTTTGAAGATTTTAGGCAAGGTCTAATTAAATGTCATTTGTTATGAACAAAAGAGCAGTAAATACAGGGAATAAGTAGATTAACTTTTTACCACTGATGTTGTTCCCAGTACCCTGTACCAACGGAAGAACATGGTTTCTTATCTCTTCCATTCAGGCAGGTTTTGTAGATTTCACCTCAGAGCAAATCTTTTCTTCAATCCCAAATGAGTTAATGTGCCTCAGGTCAAAACCGTGCTCAATGTAGCTTTCTTATTGCTTTTACATCTTATCAGAACTAAATCTGCATTAAAGTTCTAATGCTTTCAAACCATTTTTTTTTTCTTTTTCAGGAACTCAGTAGATTTAATTCAATTTAATAAGCATTCACCAGGTCCCTAATATGTTCTTAGATTGCACTAGATGCTCTACAGAATACAGAGGATAAGACTTGACCCTTGCCCTCAAGGTGTGTAAAATCATGTTAATAGCGGGATATGTGGTGTGTGTGTGTGTGTGTGTGTGTATGTGTATATATGTGATTATATATGGCTCTTCACATATGTATTTTTGCATACATATTTTATATATGTTTGTATGTGCCTAGTTTTATGACACTAGAAGCAAAAATATCCTGGCAAATGTTTAAAGCTTAGCTCTTAAAAAAAAAAAAAATCACCTGGCACACTTTAAGTTTAATTTGCTTTATTAATATTTTCTCAATCATTTTACTAAAGGTGGATTATTTTGAAAATACAACAAATTAATCCAAATTTGTAGCCTACAATTACAACTTTTGAGGGGTAAATGCTTCTATGCAAAAAGTTTAACAAGTGATTCTCTAAAGCCAGTTTGAGCTGGCTTCAGCACATCCCTGAACACGTCACTATATAATAATGCCTTAAATTTACATAGGCTTTAACTTTTCCAACGAATTTCAATATTTGCATCTGATTCCTACAAGACTGAGAAGTTTTATTGTTCTTAATTTGCCGACGAAGGAACTGGAACTCACAGAGTTTGAGTAATATACTAAGGGCTGCGTAGACAATAACTATTAAAAGCAGGATATGAACTGACTTCTTTCCTGACTCCTTTTGTTATTTCTACACCTCCAAGAAAAATCATGCCTAATATATATCTTTTATAAAATTATCTCTATACAAAGGAGCTTGGTAAGATTTCCTGACTCAGGAATTGCTGATTTGATGAAGATAGTCATTTATTAAGTTTCTAAAACTAGGTCCTTGAGGAGAGTTGCTTTGAAACATCCACCCAAATAAGTTTGCTTCTGAATGGAGGAAAACCAGGAAAAGATGTTAGTCCCTTGATTGCAGGAATCAGTGTCTTAGTATTGTTTTGCTGTTGGGCTGGGTAAGGTAGGATGATCAAGGCTTTGCTTCTCACTGGGTTCAGCTGCCCATAAATTCAGACCCAGATACTCCACAACTATTCTTCTGATCATTTAAAGCTCACAAGGTCATAGCCATTCCATCTTCAGTACTCCTTCATCTCTTTTAGTCTGACAATCCTCCCCACCTGAGAGACGTGAAGTAGCTTTTCTTCCTTAATTTCTAACAAGGAAAGACAAAAAGACAATGATCAAACTGACCTAAAATAGTCAGAGTATACCTATGAATGTTCTAGATACCATGCAGTTGATTTCATGTTCAAATGTGATGGGTTTTCATTGAACAGTTCTTGTTTGCTACTTTGATAGATTGTAGAGGATCTGCTAATGATTTTATTCAACTTTGGGGAAACTTTTACATGAAATGCTCCATAAGTATATTAGATTTACCTATAATAACTCCAGGTAGGGGCAATGAACCAATGGCAAAATGAGTATCTTTTACCTATCATCCCTATTAATTTCCATTCGAGTAAGGCTGAAGACTTAGGGGAAAGGAGCCCTTTTGAGCCACAGGATGCAGATGTACATGTTGTATTCCCCAAGATGAATATAATGTTCTTGAAGGTAGGAACTGTTTAATTTTTATTGTATCCCCACTGCCTGCTAGCACATAAGAAGATCTCAATAAATGATCATTAATTTTAATTAAAACCTGTCTGAGGTACTTGGTAGCCATATGACTAAGGACAAGTCCCTAAACTTCTCTAAACAAGGCCTTGAATTTAACTTCCTGGGAAATGACAGAGTAAGTCTCTTTTAGATGAGAGATTCCCTTACCAGGGGGAAATCAGGAAGTATTTGTGTGTAGGTTAAAATTAATTGCTTTTATCCAAAAAAATGTAGCCTCTGAACCTTTCAAAGTGATTTAAAACTCCACGTATATGTAGGGAGAGCCAACAAAACAAAACTATTGATCACAAATTGCTTTGGGAAACACTGAATTAGCCTGTGGAATAGGTTTTTTTTTTTTTTTTATTAATGTGTACATGATGGAAAATACTATCCACATCCAGAAAAAGAACTATAGAAAGTGAATGCAGATCAAGGCATAGTATTTGCTCTCCTTCTTCCCCCTCCCCTTTTTTTTTGGTTTCTTTCTTGTGGTTCCTCCAATTCATTCTAATTCTGCTTTACAGCATGACTAATGTGAAAATATGTTTAATACGAATTTATATATAGTCTATGTGAGATTGAATGATGTCTTGGGAAGCAGGAGAGGAAAGAGAGAGGAAGAGAAAATTTAGAATTCAAAATCTACATTGAATATTGGAAACTAAAACTTAATTAACTAATTAAAAATTAAAGAGAAAGAAAAAAAGTGTCCATAGAGAAAAGAACTTCCAGTGACTATACACATAATTATCATAAATGATTTTCATTGCTCTGCCACTGACAGCCAAGATGCTATGCAATTTGAAAAGATTTTTAGACATCTTAAAATTATCCAAAATTATAATTTCAGCAAAAATCAACAAATGGTAACTGCATCTTAGCTATGAAACACTTTCTCATTAAGTTTACTAAGAAGTGGGTCAACCTAACAATTCTCTGATTGGTTACCATAACAAAAGGACTCATCTTTATGAGTATGAAATATATAAGAACCCTCATTAAAAATATGGACATTAAAAAAAATTAAAACATACACATTCAGATAAACTTTAATATCCTGAAGACTGTGTATAAGAACAAAAACAATTAGGGAAGGAGAATGTAACAACAGGTGTGGGGCTTTCTCAGAAAGTCTCAAGGAACTGGAAAACTACGTTATACCTAGAGGGAGTGAGGTGCACATTACAGAAGCCATGTATGTATTGAAATATCATCATTTCTGAGATCCTAGAGCCTTATCCATTTGATGACATATATCATCACAATATGAGATAGAATGTTTTTTCAGAACACCTGAAAGTCAAAAGGAATAATTTTGTTTTCTGTCTGTTCTCTGTTTCGGAAACAGCAAGAACATCAGATCCCTCTAAACATTAAAATCTTGACTTGGTCAATGCTGAACTGAACATGGAAATATGAAGAAAAGTTATCTACTCTTAATAGAGACAATATAGAATAGTGGATAGGGAACTATACTTGGAGTCATGAAAACATAGGCTGTAACCCTGCATCAGACCCTAACCAGTTATATGACCTTGAACATATAACAACTTCTCAGAACATCAGTTGCTTCATCTATCACATAAGAAACAGGATTTAATAACATCTGAGTCCTAAAGCTATGCTCCTAATAGAGTTGCCAGGTATAGACTTAAATGGGATATAAAGAAAATTATATATGGTGTGAAAGTTTCTATAAACAAAACATAAAATCAAAGGCTGAGGAGTCATGCTGTTTTCATAAACATATTTACATAGGAGAATACTTCTACAAGAATATTTGTAAATTATATTTTCTTTTCTTTAATTTCTGTTCATCAAAGATCTAAATTATCATTTGAAATATGTTTACCTCTTTGTTTTGATATTCTGATAAGCCCATTTAGGTAATGAACCCATGCCAACACAAAAAAGTCAAAGTCTTAAAAGTCTATTATATAAGATACCTCAAAATATTTTTTTTGGAAGCAGGTGTGGTATACATACATTTTTGGAAAGTTACATATATATATATATATATATATATATATATATATATGTATATATATATATATATATATATATATATATATATATATATATGTATATATATATATATATATATATATATATATATATATATATATTCCACCAACTCTATCTCAGCTAAGGGAGTGGAGCTACTAAATGTTCATAGTAAAAGCTTTCTCTTACTTTTTACTAAAGCCATTAGCAGTGTATTTATTTTGTGTATTTTTCTCAGCAGGTATCTTCTTTAATTTGTAAACTGAAATGAATGGCCCAACCTAAATCACTTAAAAAGAATGACGGGGTCTTGACACAAATCAGGAATGTATAGTACTGTATATGCATCCAGAATAAAAGCAGGATTTTTGTGAACAATCTTAGACTCCTTATGAACAAAGGGGCTTTGCAGTATCAAAGGCAGGTCTCATTTGTTATCCACTGAAAGCATAATATCCTCTGATACTAACCAAAGAAGTCAGCCATTATTGAGGCATTATTACATTTAAATCAGATACAATGCCCTTTTGTAGCTGAAAGTATATTCAGTGCAAATAATGTGATCTGGTATTTTTGAGGACAAGTTGACTCTTTTGAGTCTTTATAAAGATTTTTTTTGAATGGTGTTAGAACTCAAGCTCTTTGAAAATGAGCAGAGCATTAAAACAATTCCAAAACCAACCTGCATTTGCATCCAACAGAGTTTTAAGTTCCAACGTTGGTTTTGCTTTTTTTTTTCTTTTCCTAAGTCCAATAATAATTGACTGGAACCATGAGAATCTTTTGTGTTTGATACCTTATACAACCTTAAAATGTCTGAATTGCTCTGGAACAGAGGAAGTTTCCTCTGGCATTCAAGCTTTATTTTCAATTGTTTAATATGCAGTCTTTTTATTTTCCCTTTGTGCTAGTGTTTGTAGTATCCAACTTCCTGTACATATTGTTTGAATGTACTTTCTAATTTTCTATTTATTCTTAGTTTTAATTTAAGCCTTTGTATTTGCTTCTTAAATTTGAATGTCATAATCCTCCTTTTCTATTCCATTAAATTTTCAAAGTTAAGATTTTTTTGTGTGTCACACCTGTATGAAGCCTGGTATAATAAATGATGTGATGCCTATTTATCCCTTCCCCACATTCAGTTGCTTAGCCCTGTTTCTGACAATGGGTAGATCTATCATTATAGGGGCATTATAAAGATCAATAGATCAGGCTGCTTGGCATTAAGTTACCCTGACTGTTAGTCCTACTCTGAGCTTTTGCCCTCATTCTAGAAATGAAGTTTTTATCTTCATTATTGAGAACAACTTCTGATTTTCCAGATCTGGGAGCCAGTATGGTGGAGTGATCAGTAATTGCTATTTCCTTTCCCTAGTTGAACTTGATGAGGCCAGAGATTATCTCCCTTGGGAAAAACCCTGGAAAAGTGGGAGCAGCAGAAGGGGTACAGTCTTTTAGCCCATGAGGCTAGGAAGATCGCTAAGAAGGGTCCCTCTTTCTGTGGCTGAAGGGAACCAGTGCAAGATCAGAGCTTTCCCAGACAACCCCACCTCAGTAAACCAGGAAAAGATCCTGAGCTCCAGGGAGGTAAAGGCAACAATTGCCAACACCAGGACCCCAGGGATACATCAGCACCCAAAGGGAATCAGGAAGATAGTAGCACAAACTAGATTACCAAGCACTGAGCTTGCCTATGCACTAGCTCAGCAGAGGAGACCTCCTGTGGCCAGATCAACCCTCCCCCACACTTAACAAGCTACCTCCAGGGTAACTGCAGGGAAACTCAAAAAGACATCACCTGGTCTTTGCTTTCAAACATCAGCCAGCTCAGCACCAGGTAAACTGCAGCATTTTAGCTTCTAGTTGAAAGAATCAAAGGCCACAAGACACAAAACCTTAAGTTTTGGGCACAAGAAGTATGGTACAGAGTCCCCTGTGCCCCAGATTCAGAGATCTATTTTAAAAGTCAGGAAAAGAGTGATTATCATGAGTAAGAAGCAAAGCAGAAACGAAAAAAAATATAGAATCTTTCTATGGGGACAAGGACCAAAACGTGAATACCAAAAAGGTAAGCATTGAGACTGCACTCCCATCTGAAACTTCAGGAGGGAATATTAGCTGCTCTGAAGGACAAAAAGCCTCCTTAGAAGAGCTCAGGAAAGATTTTATTTTTTTAGTTATTTTATTTGTTTTCAGTGTTCTACAATCACTTCCATATAAATTAGATTTTCCCCCTCCCTCTCCCTCCATCTCCTCTCCCTCCCACCTCCGTTCCTGAGATGGCATATAATTTCATATAGCTTCTACACATACATTCCTATTAAATACATTTTTACCTTAGTCACATTGCATAGAAGAATTTAAATGAATGGGAGAAAGCATAAAACAACACAAAATTTAATACAAAAGAAAATGATCTGGTATATTCTGTGATTGAATTCCATAGTTCTTTCTGTGGATGTGGAAGGCATTTTGCATTAAGGGACCACTGGGAATTTTTTAAGTCCTTGCACTGCAATGAAGTTCTAAGTCTACCAGAAAAAATCCTTGGACACTGGTTGTGGCTGTGTATAAAGTTGTCCTCATTCTACTCCTTTTACTCATCATCAGTTTATATATGTCTTTCCAGGCAAAACAGAGCCATGGTGGCTGAGTAGAAAGATGCACATACCCTAGCTCTTCACCCACAACTCATAAAATACCTGTAAAAATGAGTTGCAACAAATTCTAGAGCAACAGAAGCCACAAAACGACAGAGTAAAAGAGAATTCCAGCCCAAAGTAACCTGGAAAGTGGACAGAAAAGGTTCTATTGAATGGGGCCCAGAGTGTAGCACAGTCCAGCCTTGACTGCCAGCACTGGGATGAAAAGGACAGGAACAGCACTCAAGGACAGTATCCCCAGCAACAGTGGCAATTCTGAGATCCTTCAACCCATGAACACCAAAGGCAACTTCAAAGGTCAGTGAGAAAGCTTTTTCACAATGGTGAGAAAGGAGTAGGGTCCTCCCCTAGCCCTAGCCTCAGGAAGTAGAGGGGTGGCAGCAGCAGCAGCAGCAGCAGTGACAGCAGCATTCATTTGGTAAGCCCTCCAAACTAAAACCTTAGGAAGAATAGAGCCAATGATCTGTGTCTCAGGTATGAGTGGCTGCCATACTCTCCACCTACAGGTACTGGGGGACTTGAGCAGCTGATCTGAACCTCAGCCACAAGCCTGGCATAGGAGTGAGGAGGAGGAATGCTGGTAGAGCTGAAGGCAGTGGTGGAGAGGGAATTCTTCTAGTCTCAGTATCTGGGCAGAGAAGTTTTTGGTTGCTCCCAGGCCAGTACACAGGCCCTTTGACTGTGCCATCTTGGAGGAATGGAGAAATTACAGGTTCCCAGAGTATACCCTCCTCTTCTCAAAAGACTAAGAAGTCAAACAATTGACCAGGAAAATGCCCAATTTTGAAAGAACTATTTTCTTCAGTGAGCTTTTGAACCTCCTTTTCCATTAGGCTAATTCTGCTTTTGAAAGCATTCTTCTCCTCATTGGCTTTTTGAACCTCTTTTCCCAATTGAGTTAGCCTATTTTTCAAGGTGTTATTTTCTTCAGCATTTTTTTGGGTCTTCTTTACCAGGGTGTTTACTTGTTTTTCATGCTTTGCTTGCATGTCACTCATTTCTCTTCCCAGTTTTTCCTTCACCTCTCTAACTTGATTTTCAAAATCCTTTTTGAGCTCTTCCATGGCCTGAGCCCATTGGGTGGGCTGGGATACAGAAGCCTTGACTTCTGTGTCTTTCCCTGATGGTAAGCATTGTTCTTCCTCATCAGAAAGGAAGGGAGGAAATGCCTGTTCACCAAGAAAGTAACCTTCTATAATCTTATTTTTTTTCCCTTTTCTAGGCATTTTCCCAGCCATTGACTTGACTTCTGAGTGTCCTCTCCACCCCCACCTTGCCTCCAGATCCACCCAGCCAGCACTTGGGGTCTGAGATTCAAATACTGCTTCCCAGCCTCAGGGCTTTGGGCGGGGGCAAGGCTGCTATTCAATGTGAGATTAAGTTCAGGTCCTCAGGTGGGGGCAGGGCCACCTCTCAGGCTCAGTTCCCTCAGGGGGTTTATGCAGAGACCTTCAACAATGGATCCGGGGTCCTGCCAGCTTGGGGAGCCCTGGTCTGCTCCTGCCTCTGCTGCTGCCTCCCGAGGGGGCCTGAGTTATGGGGGCACCCCACACCCCTCTCAACCCGCCGAAGAGGCCCTCTCACCGACCCTTTTCACCAGTGGGTGGTGGGACCCGCGTGGCTGCTGGAGATTCTGTCCCTGAAGCCTGCTCAGATCTGCTCCTTTCTGTGCCACACCGCCAAGGCAGGGCTGGGCTCTGTTCCAGGTCTGGGGCGTGAGGGACCTTTTGTGAGAGGTTTTCAGGCTCTCTGGAGCAGAAATCTCATCTGCTCCGTTATTCTGTGGCTTTGCTGCTCCAGAATTCGCTGGTGGTTCTTTTTTTTACAGATATTTTATGGGCAGTGGGTTCGGAGGTAGCGTATGTGTGTCTTTCTACTCCGCCATCTTGGCTCTGCCCCCCCTTTCATGAAATTATCAAGGAAAACTGCCCTGACATTCTAGAATTGTGGAGGGGGGAATATTGAAAGAATTCACCGATCTCTTCCTGAAAGAGCTCTAAAAAGAGAAACATCTAGAAATATTGTAGCCAAATTCCAGAGTTCCCAGGTCAAGGAGAAAATATTGCAAGCACCTAGAAAGAAACAATTCAAGTATTGTAGAAATACAATCAGGATAACACAAGATCTAGCAGATTCTACATTAAGGAAGTGAAGGGAGTGGAACACGACATTCCACAAGTCAAAGGAACTAGGAATAAAACCTAGAATCACCTACCCAACAAAACTGAGTATAGTACTTCAGGGGGAAAAATGGTCATTCAATAAAATACAGGACTTTTTTGATGAAAAGATCAGAGCTGAAAAGAAAATTTGACTTTCAAGCACAAGAATCAAGAGGATCATGAACTGGTAAACAGAAAATTGAAATCATAATGGACTTAACTAAATTTGAACTGTTTACATTCCTACATAGAAAGATAATATTTGTAACCCTGGAAACTTTTCTCACTATCTGGGTAGTTGGAGGAATCACACACACACACACACACATAATATATTTATCTGTGTGTGTGTGTGTGTGTGTGTGTGTGTGTGTGTGTGCATAGAGAGAGAGAGAGAAAAAGAGAGACAGAGAGACTGAGAGACAGAGACAGGGAGACAGAGAGCACAGGATGAGTTGAATAGGAAGGGATCATATCTAAAAAAATTAAATTAAGGGGTGAGAGAGGAATATATTGGGAGGAGAAAGGGAGAAATGGAATTCGTCAAATTATCTCTCATAAAACAGGCAAGGAAAAGCTTTTTCAATGGTGAGGAAAAGTGCGGAGGTGAAAGGAAAAAAGTGAAGGTTACTCTCATCACATTTGGCTAAAGGAAGGAATAACATACACACTCAATTTGGTAGGAAAATCTCTTACACTACAAAAAAGTAGGTGAGAAGAGGATAAGCAGGGTGGGGGTGATGATGGGAGGGCAAATGGGAGGAGGGAGCAGTTAGAAGTAGACACTCTTGGAGAGGGACAAGTTCAAAAGAGAGAATAGAAGACATAGGGGGCAGGACAGGATGCAAGGATACATAGTTAGTCTTACACAACGTGGTTATTATGGAAGTCATTTGTAAAACTACACATAGATAGCCTATATTGAATTGCTTACCTTCTCAGTGGGCATGGGTGGGGAGAGAGTAAGGAAGAGAAGATGGAACAAAAAATTTTAGGATCAAGTGCTGAGGATTGTTTTTGCATACAACTGGGAAATAAGAAATACAGGTAATGGGGTATAGAAATTTATCTTGTTCTGCAAGAGAAGAGGGGAGATAGGGACAAGGGAAAGGAGGGGTATTAGAAGGGAGGGCAGAATGGTGAAAGAGACAATCAGAATGCTCAGTGTTTTGGGGGGGGAGGGGAGAGATGGGGAGAAAATTTGGAACTCAAAATTTTGTGGACATGAATGTTGAAAACTAAAAATAAATAAACATGAAAAAGAATAAGTCATTCCAGGCCTCTCTGAAGTGTTCCTGTTCATCATTTCTTATAGCAAAATAGTATTCCATTGCATTCATATAACACAATTTATTCAGCCATTCCTCAATTGATGGGCATCCCCCCGATTTCCAGTTTTTGGCCACCACAAAGAGTGCTGCTATAAATATTGTTGTACATGTGGGACCCTTTCCCTTTTTTATAATCTCTTGGGGATACAGTCCTAGAAATAGTGTTGCTGGATTAAAGGGTATGCACATTTTTGTAGCCCTTTGGGCATATTTCCATATTGCTCTCTAGAATGGTTGAATAATCTCACAGCTCCACCAACAATGAATTAGTGTTCCAACGCTCCCACATCTTCTCCAACATTTATCACCTTCCTGTTTTGTCATGTTAGCCAATCTGATAGGTGTGATGTGGTATCTCAGAGTTGTTTTGATTTGCATCTCTCTACTCAATAGTGATTTAGAGCATTTTTTCATGTGACTATAGATAGCTTTGGTTTCTTCCTCTGAAAACTGCCTATTCATATCCTTTGACCTTTTGTCAATTGAGGAATGACTTGTATTCTTGTATATTTGACCGTATTCTCTATATGTTTCAGAAATGAGGCCTTTGTTACAGATAGTAGTTTCAAAAATTCTTTCCCAGTTTTCTGCTTCTCTCCTAATCTTGGTTGCATTGGATTTGGTTGTGAGAAAACTTTTCAATTTAATGTAATCAAAATTATTCATTTTTCACTTCCTAATGTTTTCTGTCTCATGTTTAGTCAAAAATTATTCCCTTCTCCATAAATCTGATAAATACACTATTCCTTGCTCCACTAATTTGTTTAGAATATTAATCTTTGTTCCTAAATCATTTACTCCTTTTTACTTTATTCTTGTGTACGGTGTCAGGCATTGGTCTATGCCTAGTTTCTACCACACTGTAATCCAGTTTTCCCAGCAATTTTTGTTGAACTGTGCGTTCTTATCCCAGAAGCTGGGGACCTTGGGTTTATCAAACAGTAGACTGCTATATTCATTGACTGCTGTGTCTTGAGTACCTAACCTATTCCATTGGTCTAACCTTCTGTCTCTTATCCAATACCAAGTGGTTTTGATAATTGCTGCTTTATGATACATTTTGAAATCTTGTAGAGCTAAGCCACCTTTCCTAGCATTTCTTTTCATTAGTTCCGTTTCTGGACCTTTTCTTCTTCCAGATGAATTTTTGTATTTTTTTTCTAACTCTACAAAATAATCATCTCATAGTTTGATTGATATGGCGCTGAATAAGGAAATTATTTTAGATAGAAATGTCATTGCTATTATATTGACTCAGCCCACCAATGAACAACTGATGTATTTCCACTTGCTTAGATCTGACGTTATTTCTGCGAAAAGTGTTTTGTAATTGTGTTCATATAGTCCATGGGTTTGTTTTGGCAGGTAGACTCCCAAATATTTTGTAGTATCTACCATAGCTGTAAATGGGATTTCTCTTTCCATTTCTTGCTGTTAGGCCCTCTTAGTAATATATAGAAATGCAAAAGATTTGTGTGCACAATCTTGATTCACCCCTGATCTTATTGGAAAGGCATATAGCTTATCCCCATTGCATATAATGCTTACTGAAGGTTTTAGGTAGATACTGCTTATTATTTTATGGAAAGTTACATTTCTCCAGTGTTTTCAGTAGGAATGGGGTTGTATTTTGTCAAAAGCTTTTTCTGCATCTATTGAAATAATCATTTGGTTTCTGTTAGTTCCGTTGTTGTTGTTATCAATAATGTTAGTAGTTTTCCTAATATTGAACCAGCCCTGTATTACTGGTATAAATCTTACCTCATCAAAATGTATTATTCTCAGGATGAGTTGCTGTATTCTTTTTGCTAAAATCTCATTTAAAATTTTTGCATATAAATTCTTTAGAGAAATTGGTCTATAATTTTCTTTCTCTGTTTTGAGTCTTCCTGGTTTAATTATCAAAACTATATGTGTATCATAAAAAGAATCTGGGAGTATTTCTTCTTCCCTAATTTTTCCAAATAGTCTGTATAATATTTTAATTAAATGTTCTGTAAATATTTGAAAGAATTCACTTGTGAATCCACCTTGTCCTGGAGATTTCTTCCTAGGGAATTAGTGATGGCTTCTTCAATTTCTTTTTCTGAGATGGAGCTATTTAAGTATTCAACATCCTCTTCTGTTAATCTGGGCAACTTATATCTTTTAAAATAATCATCTGTCTCATTTAGATTATAGAACTTATGGGCATAGTTGGGCAAAGTAATTTCTTATTATTGTTTTATTTTCCTTCTCATTAAAGGTGAGTTCCACTCTTTCCTTTTCCATATTTGCAATTTGGTTTTCTTCATTCTTTTTTTGAATCAAATTGACCAAAGGTTTTATCAATTTTGTTGGTTTTTTCATAAAACCAATTCCTTGTTTTATTTATTAGTTCATTAGTTTTCTTAATTTCAATTTTAGTAATCTCTCCTTTGATATTCAGTATTTCTAATTTCATATTTACTTCAGGACTT
Source organism: Notamacropus eugenii (assembly GCF_028372415.1). NCBI lineage: Eukaryota > Metazoa > Chordata > Mammalia > Diprotodontia > Macropodidae > Notamacropus > Notamacropus eugenii. Next base: position 282,452,780 of record NC_092873.1, read on the forward strand.
TCAATTTCTTCTTTTTCGAGTTTTTTTCAGCCTTGTGCTCAATTCATTGATCTCCTTTTTCTCTATTTTACTCATGTAGTTACTCAAAGATATAAAACTTCTCCTAAGAACTGTTTTTGCAGTAACACATCAAATTTGGTAGGCTGTCTCATTATTGTCATTCACTTGAATGAAGTTGTTGATTCAATAATTTGTTATTTAACCCACTCATTCTTTAAGATTACATTACTTAGTTTCCAATTAGTCTTTGGTTTATGTTCCCATGTCCTTTGATTACATATAAGTTTTATTGCATTACGATATAAGAAGAATGTATTGACTATCTCTGCTTTGCTACCCTGGATTGTGAGATATTTATGACCTACTACATGGTCAGTTTTTGTATATATGTCATATACCACTGAAAAAAACTTATTTTCCTTTCTATTCCCATTCAATTTTCTTCAGAGGTCTATCATATCTACCTTGTCCAGAGTTCTATTCACCTCCTTAACTTCTTCCTTGTTCATTTTGTGGCTACAATTATCTAGTTCAGAGAGGGGAAGGTTGAGGTCCCTCAGTAGTATACTTTTGCTGTCTATTTCTTCCTCTAACTCCCGAAACTTCTCCTCTAAGAATGTGGATACTATACCACTTGAAGCATATATGTTTAATAATGAAATTGCTTCATTGTCTATGGTGTCTTTTAGCAGGATACAGCTTCCTTCCTTATCTCTTTTGATTAGATCTATTTCTGCTTTTGTTTTGTCCAAGATTAGGATTGCTATCCCTGCTTTTCTTACATCAGCTGAAGCACAATATATTCTGCTCCAATCTTTTACCTTTACCCCGTGTGTATTGTTCTTTTTCAAATGTGTTTCTTGTAAACAACATATTGTTGGTTTATGTTTTTTTATGCATTCTTCTATGTTTCTCCATTTTGTGAGAGAGTTCATCCCATTCACAATCACCATTATGATTACTATCTGTGTCTTTCCCCCCATTCCCTTTCCCCTTGTTTATACTTTTGGTTCTCCCTTCTCCCTTCCCCTCCACAATAGAGTTTAATTTTTGACTACCACCTCCCTCAGTCTTTCCTCCCTTCTTTCAGTCCCCCTTTCAATCCCCTTTGCCCCTACTACTTCTTCCCTCTCTTTTAGCCTCCCCTCCCTTTTCTTTCCCCCTTCCCCTCCTACTGCCTATAGAGCTAATTCTATTTCTGTATTTAAATGAGTTTGTTGTACCCTCCTTGAATCCAATCAGATGAGAATACCTCTCAAACAATGCTCATCTCCCTCCCCTCTTTCCCTCTACTATAATATATTTGTGTGCCTCTTCCTGTTTTTCTACCTCATCCTTTTCACATCGCCCATTACAATCTCTTGGCACCCTTAAATCATATTTGTTATCCTCACATCATTTAATTTATACACACGTTATCTATCCATATCCCTTTTACAATTCATAATAAATATACAATTCTCAAGATTAACTAGCATCACCTTCCTTCATAGGGATTTAATCAATTTGCCCATATTGTGTATCAAGTTTGTTTTCTTTTCCCCCTCTTTACCTTGTATGTCTCTCTTGAGACCTGCATTTGAAGACACCATACACAATGAAGCAATTTCATTACTGAGCATATATGTTCCAAGTGGTATTGCATCCAAATTCTTAGAGAAAAATCACTACTGATTAGAGGTGCAAATCAAAGCAAATCTGAGGTATCACATCACACCTATCAGATTGACTAACATGACAAAATAGGAAGATGATAAATGTTGGAGAAGATGTGGGAGAGTTGGAACACTAATTCATTATTGGTGAAACTGAGCTTATCCAACCATTCTGGAGAGCGGTTTAGAACTATGCCCAAAGGGCCACAAAAATTTGCATACCCTTTGATCCAGCAATATGGCTTCTGGGACTGTATCCCAAAGAGATCATAGAAATGGGAAAGACTCCCACATGTACAAAAATATTAATAACAGCTCTCTTTGTGATGGCAAAAAACTGGAAATCAAGAGGATGTCCATCAATTGGGGAATGGCTGTACAAGTTTTGATACATGAATGTAATGGAATACTACTGTACTATGAGAAACAATGAACAGGAAGACTTCAGAGAAACCTGGAAAGACATATGAACTGATGCTGAGTGAAAGGAGCAGAACCAGGAGAACCTTTTACACTGCAAAAACCACAGTGTATGAGGAATTTTTCTGGTAGACTTAGTACTTCACTGAAATGCATCAAGTTAAAAAATTTCTAATGGACCTTTGAGGCAAAATATCTTGCACATCCAGAGAAAGAACTATGGAATTCGATTGCATTTGTTTTTGTTTTTATTATATTTTGTTTTGTTTTCTTTTATGGTTTTTCCCATTCATTTCAATTCTTCTATGCACCAAGCATTTAATAGGAATGTATGTGTAGACTCTATATAAGACTGTACACCATCTCAAGGAGGGACTGGCAAGGGAGGGGGACATGAGGGAGTGGAAGTGGAAAGAAATCTAAGATATATGGTAGTGATTGTCAAACACTGAAATCAAATAAAATAATTTTAAAAAAAGAATAACTTTCCTAATATCTTGCCCTACTCTGAATGAGAGCCTATTTTTTTTCCCTCCTTCCCCATGAAAAACCAAGTTGTGGTTCTCTTTCTTGATATGATGTGATGGTCCTTTGAGGTTGGTACCCTATATGCCTCATACTGTATGGTCTAAGAATGGCAACTGTGTACAACTCACCAGTCTCTACAACAAGTCACTGATGACTTATCCTGCTGTCTTCTACCTGCCAGCTTGGACTTTCACCTAGTTCCTCCTTCTAGACCAAGATTTCTGAATTCCTAAAGCATTCATAGAGAAATGTCAGGAACCTGAATATAATGGGTGTATGTGTGTTCGTGTATACCCACACATGCATACATATATATACACATACATATACATGTGGGTATATGTGTGTATATATGTATATATATACATATATATATACATATACACATGTGTATACATCTTTATTTCAATATAATTGGTTTATTTTATAACTATTTTTATTTATGTTAATTTTAATATCTGAGAAAGAATCCATAGACTTCACTTGACAGTTGACATTGGCTATGATATAAAATAAGTTTAATAACCCCTGTTCTGGACAATTACAAATTATGACCCTCTGCACTAAGTAGCTTTTCAAGGGAGAAAAAAAGTAAAATTGTTTACAGTAATTAGGTAACAAAGCAAGGTTCCAAAATCATGATTGGCCCATTAAGCCAATGATATTATTTAAAAAGTTTTTTGTTTTTTGGGTTTTTTTTGTCTTTAATGACTCTCTTGATAGAATACTATTTCCAGGGTTTTAATGTTTCTTACTAATAATAAATTCTTTGAATAAAATGATTCAAGAGGACATTAGTTATTCATGTAAAATTAGGATTGTAAATTAATACATTTAAATTGTAACTATCCTAAAGCCTTCTAAATACACAATATTGTCTGAGGTAACCTATTAATAGAAGCAGCAGGAGTATCAGCAGCGTAACAGCTTAATACTGTTTTTTCTTTTACCTTTGACATCACGCCAGAACAAAACCATTCCACAATTTAAAAGATTTCAAAACAAACTTCACCATTCAAAAGTAAGCCATCACCTTTGGTACTCTTACTGTCTTGCTTCCTAGAAGATACTGCTTCCCTCACCAAAAAAAAAAAAAAAAAAGATCACAACTGTTCATCCACATAGGTAGTAGTAATAGAGAATGAATGGAGGGAGGCTTAAGAATTCCAACAGAATCACAAATTCTCAGCATTAAAAAGGACTCCAGAGGTCACCTAGGTCCAACCTGAGGAAACTAGGTTCAAAATACATGGAACTAGGCTCTGGAGTCAAGAAGACCTGGGTTCAAATCCAGTCTCAGGCACTCGCTCGCTGTGTGACCCTTTGCAAGTCACTTAGGTTCTATTTGACCCAGTTTCCTCAACTCCAAAAAGAAAATACTAATAGCATTTATCTTTCAGGGTTATTACATATGTGACATTCTATCTTTGACCTCAGTATACTTGTAGAAGAAGTCTTTAGGAAGCACATTCCCTTGTCATTTCCTCCTCACAGAATCCTTGGTCACCTTCAAAGTAAAATTCATGCAACACCTCCTACCTAAGAACATTCCTGATCACCCTTTAAAGTAAGGACATTCTCCCTCTTCCTATTATTATTCTGCATGCAGGACAGGAAAGAACAGTAGATAGAGTTCTGAACTTTGGAGGCAGAGGACCTGGAATTGGTTCCTTGCTCCTTATTCTTATTGCCTATTTGATCCCAAGTGAGTCATCTAACCTCTATGGACCTTGTTTTCTCATCTGTAAAGAAATGGGTTTAGCTAGATGGTTTCCTATTCTCCTTCTGGCTTGAATAACATCACCCTGTGATTTTACTTGAGAATCCAAGTTACGACACCCTGCTAGAATATTACGTTTCTTGGGCACTGTGAGACATTTTTGGTTTTGATCTTTCTATCTGTAGCAGAGTACGTTGGCAAAGTAGGTGCTTAGCATGTTTTTTTTTTAAATGGAACTAAATTAGATATACTCTTCCATAATTAGAGATATATAGAAATGGAATGAGTTGCCTTAGGTGGTAGTGGGTTCCTCCATGTTGGAGGCCTCTCAGTTGAGGTTGAATGACTGCTTGTCAGGAACAATTTTGTAGGGATTTTTGCTGAGTTGTGTATTGAACTAGATGGAATTTGAGTCCTCTTACAACTCTGAAATATTTTCATATTGATTCTGTGAAGAGTTGAGTACTTTGCCTTGTTTATGCTTCTTCATATCCTTGTGATATTCCATGGTATTCCATTATTCCATGATAGGAATAGTCCTATTGCATCTTAGACACATTTTTGCAGAAAATATGTATTTTTTTAAAGAAAAAAAAACTTTCCTCAACAGTGGAAAACAATTTTCCATAGCAGTTCATTGTCAAGTACAGTTAACAAGCATTTATTATTTACTATGTTTTAGGAACTAAAGTAAACATTAGGGATACAAAGAAAAGTCTTTGCACTTAAGTGGCCCCCATTATAATAGGGGAGACAACATGCAAACTGTATGCAAAGATAATCAATTAATAATCAGTTAAGCATTTATTAAGTGTTTCATATATGCCAGGCCCTATGATAAGGTCTGGGAATAAAAAGATGTCAAAAGATGGTCCTTGCCTTCAAGGAGCCCAAAATTTATGATTATGTACATGGCAAACATGCACAGAGTTATGAATGTGTGTCCATATATATATTGATATATACATATATATATATTGATATATATATATATATATTGATATATATATATATTGATATATATATATTGATATATATATATATATGCTATTTGGGTTTGTCTAATTTTAAAGGTATTATTTTCTTTAGCATTTTTTGTGTTTTCCTTTAGCAAGCTATTGACTCATTTTTCATGATTTTTTTTGCATCACTCTCATTTCTCTTCCTAATTTTTTTCTCTCTACTTCTCATACTTGATTTTCAAAATCCTTCTTGAGACTAATTCATATTTCTTTCTTGGAGGCTTAGCATGCAGGAGTTTTGACTTTATTTTCTTCTACTGGTTGTATGTTTTGATCTTCCTTCTTACTAATAACATAAGAAAATATCATTTCAGTGAGAATGTAAGCATCTATAGTCTGTTTCTTTTTCCACCATTTCCTCATTTTCCCAGGCAATTACTTGACTTTTGAGCTCTTTGTTAAGTGAAAGACTCCAGAAGCAGTCACTGCTTCAGCAATGGCTGCCACCACCCTGAGGCTGAGGCTACACCATGTTCCTCTCTCACCCATGTGAGAGACTCCTTCCCACTAAACTTTGAAGCTGTCTTTGGCATTTGTGGGTTGAGAACTATGGAAATTGGAGCATCTGCCAGCAATTCAGTCCCATAAGGCCTACTCCAGTTCCATCCACACTGGTGCAACCTATACCAAACTGCACTTCACTCCCTGTCAGGTGTGATAGACCTTATTAACCTTACAGATGGTCTTGGGCTGAAAATCTGCTTCACTCTGTGATTTTGTGGTTTCTGCTGATCTGGAAATTGTTTAGAGTGATCTTTTCTTCAGATTTTTTAGGAGTTTGGAGGGAGAGCAGGTCCCTGCTTCTGCTTTGCCATTTTGGCTCCACCCCCCAAATTGGAGGCAATTTTAAAGAGAAGGTAATAGTAATAAGCCTAATAGGGAAAGAGATTCTTGTAGAAGTTAAGATTTGGACTAAATTTTGAAAGAAACCAAGGAAGATAGGAGGAATAAGCAAGGAGAGAGAGCATTCTAGGTAGGGAAAAAGTGAAAGTGCATGCTAGAACAACAAAGAGACCAGAGTCAAAGTACTTACTGTATATAAAGATGTTAGAAGATTGAAAAGGTAGGAAAGCCATAGATCATCATAGGATAGATAGATAGGCAGATAGATAAATAGATGGATATAGATATTTCTCTCTCTCTCTCTATATATATATATGTATATACATATACATATATATATGTACATATACATATACATATATATATATATATATATATATATATATATATATATATATATATATATATATATATATATATATATAATGTATATATGCACACCTCAGAGAGTTTCATATTGCATCCTGGAGGTAATAAGGAATCAGTATAGTTTACTGACTAAGGATGTAATGTATTCAGATGCATGTTTTAGGAAGCTCATTTTGGCAGCAGAAAAGAGAATGCGCTGGAATGGGGAGACCAACCAGCAGCTTATTGCAATAGTATTAGAATTAAGGAATCACTGATTTCGCTAAGACTTGGGAAGAGATTTACTATGGGGTGAGTGATGATGAAACATTTAAGATAATGCTAAAGTTGTGAGACTAGGTCCCTAAAAGAATGGGGTCACCATTAACAAGAATAGGGAGGAATCATGTGGTTTATTTCTAGAGAGGCATCATGGAATAAAATCAAAAATATAATAGTATCAGAAGAAACATAGATTTAATTGCTGGCTCTGATGTTTACAATTTGTGTTACCATAATTAACATTACAACTCCATTCCTGCATCTGCAAATAGGACAAATTATATCAGTTATGTATTATATAGGATTGTTTTGAGGTTCAAAAGAGATGATGTGGATAAAATACTCTACCAACTTCAAAGAACTATGTAAATATTACCTAAAAATATTATTTCCGGTTTCAAATTATAGCATTGTACCATATTGTAACTCCATTGTATGTTTCTTGTAACAATCTAATTTGTTTCAGTTCTATTCCCATCCGTATCACTCTCTCTAGAGAGCCCCTGCTTTTCCTCCTCAGATTTCATTCTCTCTGTTTTTATAGAATTGCGTTCTTAATCACTCCCCATCCTTCCTTAACTGATTTCTTGTATATAATTTCACTTTATGGAATCTTTCAGGCAAATTGTGTATTTAATGTTTGATGATTTAAATTTTATATAACTCAATTAAAAAAATACACTTTCTAGTACTTCCAAAACATCTAAAGTGAAAACAGATTAGAAAACAGATGACAAATGTTAGAGATATGCCAAGTGTCACTAAATGATTGAAGGAGTAAAGGACAAAGAAGATACAAGGATGGATATGGAATAGCAATTCCTGTTTATGTAGGAAATGTTAGAGGTTAAGGTCACTCAGATTTCAAGCTGTAATAGATCCAAGATACAGATTGAACTCTTTTTCAGGAGCTTGCCCATGGATCCAGCAGCCTTATCCTTCCCTTTTCTTTAGTTTTTTGTTTTTTGTTTTTTTATTCGCAGACTTCTTCCTCACTACATACAAGCATGCGTAAATGTATTTTTTTTTATTTATTTTTATTTTTTTTTTAATGTTTAACAATCGCTGCCATATAAATGTATCTTAAAGATGCCAGTGTCAGTAGATTGCAGAATATTTGGAGGAAGTAAGGTGTAAGAAGACTGAAAAGGCAAATACTACTTCTGTGATTAGTGTAAGTTATTTCTCTAACAAACTATGAAATGAGGAGGTGGAATTAAGTGATCTCTGAGCCTTGTGGCACCATGAAAAGAGTGTCCAGCTTGGAGTCAGTTAGGAAGACTCATCTTCTTGAGTTCAAATCGGGCCTCAGATACTTATTAGCTATGTGACTCTGATAAGTCACTTAATATTGTTTGTCTCAGTTTCCTCATCTGTAAAATGAGTGGGTGAATGAAATGGAAAACCATTCAAGCATCTTTGCCAAGAAAACCCCAAATGAGGTCAAAGTCAGACATGACTGAAATGATTGAACAACAACATAAAGTACCTTCCAGCTCTAAAACCATAATCTCATTTGTTTTCTTGACTATCACCTTGAAAAGAGCACTGAATTTGGGAAGAGATGACCTGGGATCAAATCCCACCTCTATTATTTGCTGCCTTTATGATTTTGTGTACATCACTAAAGCTCAGTTTCTTTATCTGTAAAATGAGCAATTTTGCTCAAATTTCCTAGAAGATTCTTCCCAACTGTAAAATAACTGAGCTTGTACTCTAACTCAAACAACACAATTATATGAGACAGACCAACTAAATGAATTGGAAAATCCAAATTAAAATTTAGGATGTCAATATGGAAATAACCGGAGAGATCACCAAGTCAAATCCCTTCATTTTCTACATGAGGAAATCTTAAAAAAGCTAAGTGTTTTACTTGAAGCCACATACTTAATAAGAAGCAGAGTCAAGAACTGAGTTTGCAGCACCATAGTCATATTTCCCTGTACCTTGTGGATTAAATATTTTATTAAGACAAATACCTATGTAAATTCAAAATATCCACTGCATCACAAAAAATAACCTTTTCCTTTGCTGAGGAAATTTACCTTGTATCTTGCAGACAGTACAATAAAAAAAAAAAGCAATGTTCCCTTGCATACAGATGATCACACATTACTTTGTCGTGTTTTCAACTTAGCAATATAATTCTGTGCAATGGAATGGGATAACGAGTGCCACATTTTTTACTTGAACTTCTGGGCTTACTTAGAAGAGTTAGCAAAAGTTTCTGGGAATTCTAGCTTGAAAAAATCCCCATAGGTGGTCATCAATTAGAATTTTAATTTAGCTCCTTAAAAAGCCCTGGGTATGATGGTCTAGTAAGTAACCATTTTACTATAGAACCAATGAAGTAAAAAATTGTATTGGCCCTCATTTAAAACTACAGATATGATTTAAAATTTACTTTAACCCTTTGATTAAAAACAAACCAAACACTACAAATATCCTTTCAAAATTTGCAGAACTATGTCATTTAATAGGTATTTCCTTCAGAGCAATAATTATTTCATATTTTATTCATCCACCTAATTATTTTTGATATAATATATAAGAAAAGTGTCTCAATTCTTTTGATCTTTATAAGCATGCATATGAAAGGTCTCTTATTATATCGATCTCTGATATTTTGATTATCTTCCTATTCATCCAAAAAAATCTCCTTAAATTATACCTTTTCAAAAAAAGAGGAAAGACTGAACACCCAAATAACACTGAAACATTTTCAAAACATTGTAAAGTATTATACATAATAAATTGAAGTATGAGTAACATTTCCCAGATTACCCAGTGTGCCTACAATGTCAAAAGTCATTTACTTTTCAACAGGAGAACTTGCGTATGAATAAAATAACTCTAATAAAACTAATCATTTTTAGACTTGCATGACATTGAAGAAATATGACTATAGAGGTAGTCCTACTAAAGAACATCCACTAAAGCCAATACAGACAGCTTTCAGAACATTGAAGTTTGTCGTTTCATACGAGGCATGCTTTCTGGTCTAATGCTTTATTCTCTGCTAGACCAATCCAGTCTTTTCTGTCTCAGAAAGACACTCCAGGATTTAATTGATCCCCACAAAGCACTTTGGAAACTAAAAACATTATTCATTGGATTGGTAATAGCAATCAAAACAACTCTCACATCTCCCTTACCTCTTTTGCAATTAGGTAGTCCAAGGGCCTTTATCACACTCAGTATTTAGAAAGAACTCTTGACTATCTCACCCAAGCACAGAAGAATTGAGCACACCAGAAAGGCCAGCCTTATTTGCCAACTACTAATGGATCCCAGAGGAAAATTAAGTGGGGAACCAAGCTTTGTAAAATCTGTGATTTCTTTGAATCATTCACTTGAACAACCTGGAGGAACTTTTATACTCAATATGAAATGACCTTTTAGGGAAAACATCTAACCTGCTGAGTGAGGAATGAATCTACACTTTCTCCTTTTTGTTAATGGGAGTCAAGCAGCTAAATAATGCAATTGATTTGAAAAAAAAAAAAAAGGTCTGCAGCATCTAGAAAGTGGTCTGCAATTTACTTTTCTAGGCAAAGCATCCAATTTCATTCAAGACCCTGCTATTAAGCTCTTCTGGTTCTAAAAGCATCTCTGAAGTTTTATTTTTAAGTATGTTTGATCAATGATTTGTTTACTCATAATAAAAGTCTGCTACCAATAAACTTTTTAACCAAATAAAAATAACAATGATAGTATAACTGATGGTAATATTTTCAGTCCTCCTAATTCTATGCCTGCGATTTTACTGTTACTGTATATAAGGAAATGTGACACAATGGAAATGTCCTGGAAGTCAAAACTTTTTATTTATTTTCTTGGTCACTGTATAACCATGGATGAGCCATTTAAATCCCTGAACATTAGATTCTTCATTGACAAAGTGTAACTAATCTTACTTGTGCTGTCTAATTTATAGGGTAACTGCTGATCTCAAATGAATTGTTACATAAAATATAATATTTAATTATTACATGTATTCAAATAAATTTCTGATCAAATTTTAAAATAATTAATTGGCCATTTGATTACATCAAGTCATATACTGTGGGAGCTGAGAGGTCCATTTGATATCATCAAGTTTGATTGCATGATTATACAGTTGCAAAACTAAGAATAGTACCCAGGCCTCCTGACAAATAATTTAGCAATATTTTACTTGCCTTCCGTGTATTTTCCAGGATCTTAATTTTTAACCATGACTTGAAATTATAAATCAAGTATAACTATATGAGACAGTGAGTTTTATTGTAAACCTTTATTTATAATTTATTTCAATACTTCATTTATCTATTTTTTTCTACAATTAGCAAGGGATTTTCATAAGTTGCTATGCTTAAAAAATCATAAAGATTTTTTTTTAAGATAAAACCAACCTTAAGAACCAGCATTATGAGCTCTTCTTACAGGTTCATCGATTTGGAGGTAGAAGATATTTTAGTAGTCATTTAATCCAATTCTCCATTTGTCATAGATAAAGGTAAAGATACCCAATGAGATTAAGTGATTTAGCAGTGGTGACAAATGTAGTAACATTATAAGCCATGGTCTGAATACAAGTTCTCTTATTCCTAATCTATAACTTTCACAATGTATTACCATGCTATCATTCTCTAAATTTAATTTGGCTAGTCTTCAAATGAAAGACCTCCAGTTGGTCACCAGGCAGTAACTAAGTCTGCCAGAGGTTAGAATTCACTCTCTCTGTCTCTCTGTCTCTCTCTCTGTCTCTCTCTCTGTCTCTCTCTCTGTCTCTCTGTCTCTCTCTTCTCTCTCTCTCTCTCTCTCTCTCTCTCTCTCTCTCTCTCTCTCTCTCTCTCTGTCTGTCTGCCTGTCTGACAATAGGTAACAGTAAATAGAGTGAACTGGATGAGTAGCAAAGCAAAATTATTACATGATATGTGTTCCAGTGCAATCATATAGAGCATCTAATAACAGAGGCTTATTGGGAGAAGAAGTTCTCAGAAATTGTTAGTTAGCTGAGTTCTAAAAATGTTTGAATCACTGGCTTAAATTTAGTTTGTAAAGTTAAATCACTTGGAAATTTCAACCATGATATAAATTGTGCTAAATGAAAATAATGCACCCCCTTTTATGCAAAAGTCCTGTCATCAGAAAAAGCTTTTGTATTGTTTCTCCAAAAATAGGCATAGATTCATATGAAGTGACTCATATCCTTCTATTTGAACAATGGCACTCATGTATCAGATGGCTATCAAGGTGAATGGTATAGCTATGATATGTATTTGTCAAGAGATCCGCCTGTTCCATGGAACTCAGAGTCTTAGCCTTAAGTAAAAAAATAAAATCACAACCATGTGAAAAGATGCCTTTTATAAAAGTTTTTATTTTCAACCATATTGCATATATTTATGACCCTCTTCATAAGACAGAGATTCCATTTTGCTTCATGGTTGGAATAAAACCTGTGCACTTTTCTTACAAGTTTCAAAGATGGTCATCACCAAATTGATTCTGAAAAGCTTCCCTGGAATATTTAAGTACGTATAGATCTAAAGATCACATTACTATATAGCCATAGTTTTGTTTTCTATTTGTCATTTCATTTTTTTAGTATTATTTAATATTTTATTTTTCCTGATCATATGTAAAAAGAAAACATTTTTTCCTTTTTTTTTTTTTTCAAATTTTGAGTTTCAAAGCCTCTGCCTTGCTGAGAAAGCAAGGAATTTAACATAGTCCTTTCTTGCTGACCTAATTTGACTGGAGCTGGAAAATTGTTTTACTCAACCTTTTTGTGGGTTTTGATGCCCTAGAATTTGTTTAGAGTTATTATTTAAAAATATGTGATGGGATTTGGAGGAGAGTTCACGTGAGTCCTTGCCTTTACTCCACCATCTTGGCTCCACCTCCTCATCTATCATTTCTTTTTAAAAATAGTTAGCCTTCTTTGTTTTGGCTCACTTCTTGTTATTTTGCTTCCTACTCTCACTGAATGCATTTTTGGTATCTCAATTAAAAATCTGCTCTCAATTTGGGAGAAAGTAAAATATCTAAATTATCCTTGTTTCCTTTGATAAATTTGGAATGTGAACATGAGCAGTCCAGCTTCAAGAAATAATTTGTAGTGGTGGCAGCACTGATAAATATCTTTTAAAAGTTATTATCTATCTATCTATCTGTCTATCCATCTACCTGTCTGTCTGTCTGTCTATTCATCTATCTACATATATTACATTTCCATAGAAAAATTCTATTTTTATTCAGAACTTGGACCATACTTCATTTAGTGTCATTGTCTGAATGTACTATTTGCTTTAACTGGTTGGTTAAGTTTATAGTATCTTATTTTATTTAGAGTTTTTCCAGACTAGTCATGGAAGACATATTTTCCCCAAGAAGAACTTGGAACTTTGCTTTGGGTCCAATTTAACAACACACAAACATAAAGAAATAAAATCATTATTGATTTACAACACAAATAATTGTAGATGAATGTGGGAAAAGGCTTTCTAATAGAATTCTGTCAATCAACTCCAGGTACAACTTTCGCATTATGTGTTTGCTGAAATGATATGATGGAATTTGGCTGCTGACATTTGAGTGATAGTGACTTTGATTTCAAAGGAAATGTTTCAGGTTCATTTCATTACCTTAGGAAAGTAAAAGCAAATTTGTCTTATAAAAAGCAATTACTTCTTAGCTGACCAGTGCACAATAGCAATATATGAGAGATTTCTCATTCTACTATTCAAATCCTGAACTAGCAAACTAGTGTTTGATTTTACTTTAAGCCAATTTTACTTTGTTTGAATTGCAAAACCATTTAATCTTCATAAAGTAGGTTATTATAATGGAGATCATATTGTATTGGTACATTACCATAGCTAAGGGACAAACAGGATTTTTTTCTTAATGTAAAGATGCTAATTTTTTCTACAGCAACATTTGGCAGGCAACATTGGCAAATTATTGCAGAGATAAATGGGATATGATCAATTTCAAGATTTAGTGCATCCTCAACTGAATATTATGCAATATTACTTTCATATTACCAATTCAGATCTAATTTAATTTAATGTACAGCCTGGACTGGTAGAATCCCTCTCAAATGTAGTTTTTCTCAAGCCAGTTTAATCAGACTCCATAATAAACCTGCACTCACACATGTATATATATACAATCATTTTTTCACTCATATCTGACTCTTCATTACCGCATTTGAGGTTTACTTGGCAAGCAAGTGATTTGTCATTTCCTTTTATAACTCATTTTACAGATAAAGGAACTGAGGCAAACTGGTTTAAGTGGTTTTCCCAATGTCACACTGCTAGAAAGTGTATGGTGATGGACAGGACTCCATTCTTCCTGATTATGGACCAAGTACTTTATCTGCTGTATCATTCAGCTAGGTACCTCATATGTATGTATACATATATACATATATGTGTACTTACATAGAGTGTTAGCTGGAGTTATTAATTTTTTGTCACTTAGTGTAAAGTCAAATCACAAATTTTTTGAAAACTATGAGAATCATAATCTTATCTTTCAAAGTGGTGGGAAAGATATCTTTGAGATAAAGAAAAAGCAAGAAACACATTTATGCTATCATAAAATGTAGATCTAAGACATACTTAGAAGAACAAATCAAATAAAAATCTTAAAGAAATATAATTAGACTGTCTAAAGGTTTCTCACATAAAGATACTGCAGTGCAGACTGGCACAGTGGACCTGAGTTCAGAAAGAAATATATTATCATCCATTCTCTAATTGTCACTGGCAATGGAACTGTGGAATTGCTCAACCTCTCTGAGCCTCAGTGGCCTCATCTTTAAAATGGGAATAAAATAATGCTTTCTGTAGACAGTGAATGAGTTTTAAATGAAGTAATGTATGCAAAATGCTTTATAAACCTTAAAATGTTACAAAAATATTCAGAACTATGAAGTATTAAAGAAAAACATAATATTATTTGCTGTATAATCAGGAATGCCCAAGCAACATGCAAGGATAATTCCCTACATCAAACTAAGTCCAAACTATATCATCATGGGAGGTCACGAGTAAAAGATTTAGCATATATAGGATCTTGGCCTGTAACAGATATTCAATATTTTCTTAAGATTTCATTAAAAAAAGGAGATTTTACTGATTTGTATAATATGAATACATATGCATCAAAATTACTAAGGTCCAGAGAGAAAACTACATTGTATCTCTCAAAGCAATGAAGGGTGGGAGTTTGAAGGAAGGATGTATGTGATAAGAATGTACTTTAAAATGTATAAACATATTCACATTATTTTACTGTAAGCATAAATCAAACAATTCCTGGACTAATAGTTAGTTTAAATGTAATCTCACATAAGGAAAGATTAAAGTCTATAAACTAAGTGATATTATACTTAGAGTCAACAAATAGGGATTTGTTTTATGTGACTTGAATTGAGGTCAATTCTTGTCTGATGAATGATAAATATCAGTAAATTAGGAAGAGATAGAGAAGTCTGTCATGAAGCAAAAAGAAATGTCAGGTAAAACTGAGTATTATCTGCATAAGAACAACAAAAAGAGACAAATCTTAGTTACAAATGGTATCTGAGAGGCATCTAATAAATAGTAAATAACAATGGGGACAAAAAAGAAGTCAGTGATAAATATGCGTTCACCAGAGAGAAGAGAGTGTAAATCACTTAAATTGATCACAAGGAGTCCAATGGGATAAAAAAAGGAATGAAAAGAAGACAGTGAAGTTTCAGTGGGGAAAATCTGAATAGCACTTGAGTCAGAGCAGGAGAAGTCTATGATCAATTGTTAGGAATGTGAGAGGTATATTGAATATATACCGAAAAAAGACACATGAGTAGGAAGAAGAGGAGGTTATTTCATATGGGCTGGAAAAGACACTTCATTGTTCCAATTCTTACCAGAACAAAATTGCCAAAGGAATTAATGTAGTGACAAAATTAGACTTGATATGCATGATAGTATATATGTACAGAATATAAAATCTAATACCATCAGTTGAAAACTATCAGAATAATTATCTTTTGATGTAAATAGAAAGATACAGATAAATGTATAGATATTATATACATATTAGAAATATCCATCCATCTATCTATCTATCTATCTATCTATCTATCTATCTATCTATCTATCTATCTATCTATATGTTATCTCTCTACATAGTATAATAAAATATAATTCACATCAACAAAAGTTTATTAAGCATCCACTATGTATTTAATTAAAACTGAAATAATTACTGAAAATGGCTCTAATTCCAAGCCCACCTTTAAAATTTATTACAAGGTTAGTTCACAAGTTATTTAATTTACTGAGATCTCATTTCTAAAATGAAGGAATTTAAACAGACAACTTTTGAGGTCTCTCACAACTTTATACCTTTGATACTTTAATTTTAATCAACATATTCATTGACATAGATGGGATTTTTTAATCATTTAATGCACTGATATCCCCCCAAAAAATATGTTTATAGAGACAGAAACAAAATATTCTCAAGATATGTTAGCCTTAGGTCTCTCTAAGGTTTCTCCCACTTTTAACACTCTGAGATGATTTAGAATTCACCAAATAGAAGCTTGGATTTAACATAAATTAAGAGTGCTATCCTATGTCCTATGTAACTCCTTGACCTATCAGAACAGAATCATTCCCTTCAATTCTTTAACAAGTTCCTAGAAATCATATTTTGTTAAAAATGGTTCTAGCCAACAACAATACTACCCTACTACCGAGGGAAGCTGAGACTGGTGGATTTTTGGAAGGTCTAAGTTGCAGTAGAGCTACAGCTGATCAGGTATCTGAACTAAATCCAGCATTAACAGGTTGAGCCTCTGGTAATGGAAGGCCACTTTACTGCCTGGCAAAGTATAATCCTGCCCAGACCAAGCAGAACAAAGAAACAGGAAAAAGCTTCTGTATTGTTTAGTTTTGGAAGAAAGCCAGTAAATCATTAGCACTTCTAGCCTAGATAAGACAAGAAGAGTCTTGAAAACAAAACAAAATAAAAAGAACAAAAAAAAGTCTTGAAAACCTCAACAACCCTCTAGAGACAATTAAGGAACCTGAATTGTGTGATAGAATTTTGACTCTTGAAACTAGGACACCTGAATTCAAAACCTGCCTATGCCATTTACTACTAGTATATTTTTACATAAATCATTTATATCACTGGAACTTCATGAGATTTGTGTATATTAAACAGAATTGGAATAGATGGGATTTCTAAGAAATCTTCTTGCCTTATATGTATGATCTGTCAATCTGTGAAAGGTACAAAAGTAGTACCTGTTGGTTTTAAGGCCTTCTGTTTTTTTTAATCACCTCACAAATTCTGAAGGAATAAAAAATATGAATCAATGTGGCACAAAGGAAAGAATAATTAATCCCAATTTGGAGGAATCACACAATTTGAAAGTTGGAAGTGAATGCAGTTGCCATCAAGTCCATCTCATACATTAAAGAAAATCCCATTATAACATAACCAAGACATGATTTTGCAACTTGTGCTTGAAGACCTCCAAGAAAGAGGAAACAAAGATGTCTCTTGGTAGCCCTTTCTTACCCTAGACTTTTTCAGTTGTGCTGAAGCTCTTACTGAGATCAAGTTCAAATTTGACTATTCAGTCTCCATGAATACTCCCGGTTTTCTTCTCTAAGGAAAAACGTCATCAGATCAAATCAAATTCAGTACAATTTACCCTTTCCCTGTGTGATCTTGAGAAAATACTTTGATTTCTGTTTAAATTTCTGTAAAATGTAGGTGTTGGAATAAATGACTTCAGTTCTATGTTCCATTTAGTGCATAGTTATAATTAAGATTTTAAGGAGATGGGCTTGAATGTATAGATTATAACTTCTTTATACTTTTATTTTGTTTAAGCTATTTTAGGCCTTAAATACAGTACTCTGTAGCCAAACTGGTAACAAGTCCCCTCCAAAGTTACCTAAGAGGCAGTTGGTGGCTAAGTGAAAAGAGTGTTGGGCCTGAAGTCAAGAAAGCCTGAGTTAAAATCCAGTATCAGACGCTTGCTAGCCATGTGACCCTGAACAAGTTATTTAACCCCTGTTTGTCTCAGTTTCTTCAACTGTGAAATGTGGATAATAATACCATCTACCCTGAAAGGTAGTTGTGATGAGATAACACTTGTAAGAAGCACTTGGTAAAGTTTCTGGCACACAGTAGGTGCTATACAAATGTTTATTGCCCTTGTCTTCCTTGGAACTTTCTGTAATTGAAGTCTTTCCACATTGGTAGTACTTGCTAGAATTTCTGCTGTATCAACACAGCTTTTAGGAACTTAGCATGGCAATAAACTCTATGGTAAGGATCGATGTGAAAGTCTAAGTGACTATAATACAATAATTTTTGATCTACTAATTCTTTAACATGTAATAAGCAGTTTCTGGGGTAAATTTGGAGGTAATCCTGTAAAACTTCAAATGAAGGAAACAGACATTTATTAAGTTCCTAACATATGTCATGCATTGTACTAAACATTTTGAAAATATTATCTAATATAATCCTCAATAGAGTCCTAAGAGGGGCAATATTGCTATCCCCATTTTACAGTTGGTGAAACCAAGTCAAATAGAAGTTACATTACTAGCCCAGAGTCACAAATCTAACAATTTCAGATTTGAATTCAGGTTTTTTTGACTCAAAGCCCAGCATTTAAACCACTGTGCTACATAACTGCCAAAGAATTCATCACTATGGAATGAAAGTGAATGGTTTTACCTACTGAAACATTTCATGCCACAAACCTGGGTTCCATAGCATCTGAAAGTTTTTTGTTCTATTGGTGGTATTTTTGAAGCTTTTTGCATAGCATTGGTCCTATTAGAAGACCCAATGTATCACTATGACACACAAGTCCATGCATCCTGTACTTGCGACAGAAATTTCTTGCAAACATCTTGTAAGATGTGTGATATTTATCAAAAGAGAGACAGGTGAAAAAGTGTAAATACATCAGTTCAGAGCAATAAACAGCAGTATAGGAACCAAAGTCAAGTGACAAAAAATACACCTTCAATTCATTTGTAAGGATAGTGGTAGTGATTGTGGGAAAGAGACCAGGATATGAAGAGGTGTTAATCAGAAGATTGTAAAGAGAGAAAAGGAGTTGAGTGAGAATGAAGTGGGAAGAAGCTTAGCATATATAACCTGTATGGTAATTTATTTTAATTAATTATGTAATATGCTCTTTGAGTTGTTGAAATTAGTTTTTGATGTGTATCTTATATTTTGCTTGGCTCTTGTATGTCAAATCTTCTACTAAGTTCAGGTGTTTTTTTTTTTTTTAACAGCTCATTAAGTGTCCATTTCTTGTTTGTTTGTTTTTTTTTTTTCCACTCAGGATTATGCTTAGCCTTGTTCAATATGTGTTTAGTCAGAATCCAATTCTTTTGTTCTTTCATAGATATAATTCCAAAACCACCAGTCTTTCAGTGTTGTTGTTGCCAGGTCTTGTGTGATTATAATTGCATCACCACCATATTTTTTTTTTCCCATGTTGTTCAAAATGTTCTGTTTCTGAGTTGGGGGTTCCAGAATTTGATTATTATATTCCTCTGGGTTTCCTCATGGAATCTCTTTCAACTGGTGATCAGTGGGTATATTTTTCTCCTTCTACTCTCCCCTCTTATTCTAATGCTTAAGGAAAATTTTCTTTAATTATTTATTGCATTATTGTATCAAGATTTTTTTTTATCACAGTTTTCAGGAGTACAATTATATTATGTTATCTCTTCTTGACCTGTTCTCCAGATCAGTTGTTCTTTCTTATATTTCACATTCTTTTCTATTTTTTCATTCTTTGTACTTTGTTTTTATTATTTCTTGATCTCTTATGATCTTTTTGCTGACTTCCCCTTGCTCAGTTCTGATTTTCATCAAGTACCTTTTGACCTTTTGTTCTTCAAGATGAATTGTGTTATTATCTATTCTAGCTCTATAAAATAATATTTGAGAGGGGGCGGAGCCAAGATGGCGGAGTAGAAAGACGCACATACACATAGCTCCGAACCCACAACCCATGAAACAATACAAGGTGGTAACTCACGGCGAATTCTGCACCCAGAGGCCACAGAACATTGGAGCAAGGGAGATTTCTGTTCTGGAGAGACCTGCAAACCTCTCGCAAAAGGTCCTTCACGCTGCGGACTGGGCACCGGGACTGGGAGCTGAGTACAGCCCTGCCGCGGCCGTGGCACCGAGAGGAAAAGATCCGAGTGGGCTTCAGGGACGGGATCTCCAGTGGCCACGCAGGTCCCTGCACCCACAGAGGGACCTGCAAACCTCTCGCAAAAGGTCTGTCACGCTGCAGACACGGAGCCCAGCCCAGACCTGCCTCGGCCGCGGCACCAAAAAAAGCAGATCCAAGCAGGCTTCAGGGACAGGATCTCCAGCAGCCGCACAAGTCCCTCCACTCAGAGGTGATGGGGGTCGGTGAGAGAGTCTCTTTGGCGGGTTGAGAAGGGAGTGCGGTGCCCCCATAACTCAGGCCCCCCCCCAGGAGGTAGAGGCTGGGAGGCGGCTGCAGACCGGGGTTTCCCAAGTGGGCGGGAGCCTGGATCCATTGTGGAAGGTCTGTGGATAAACCCCCTGAGGGAACTGAGCCTGAGAGGTGGCCCTGCCCCAACCTCAGCACCTGAACTTAATCTCACACTGAATAGCAGCCCTGCCCCCGCCAAAAGCCCTAAGGCTGGAAGCAGCATTTGAATCTCAGACCCCAAATGCTGGCTGGGAGGATCAGGAGGCAAGGTGGGTGTGAGGAAAATATTCAGAGGTCAAGTCACTGGCTGGGAAAATGCCCAGAAAAGGGAAAAGAAATAAGACTATAGAAGGTTACTTTCTTGGTGAACAGGCATTTCCTCCCTTCCTTTCTGATGAGGAAGAACAATGCTTACCATAAGGCAAAGACACAGAAATCAAGGCTTCTGTGTCCCAGCCCACCCAATGGGCTCAGGCCATGGAAGAGCTCAAAAAGAATTTTGAAAACCAAGTTAGAGAGGTGGAGGAAAAGCTGGGAAGAGAAATGAGAGACATGAAGTCAAAGCATGAACAGCAGATCAGCTCCCTGCTAAAGGAGACCCAAAACAATGTTGAAGAAAATAACACCTTGAAAACTAGCCTAACTCAATTGGCAAAAGAGGTTCAAAAAGCCAATGAGGAGAAGAATGCTTTCAAAAGCAGAATTAGCCAAATGGAAAAGGAGATTCAAAAGCTCACTGAAGAAAATAGTTCTTTCAAAATTAGAATGACACAGATGGGGGCTAAGGACTTTATGAGAAAGCAAGAAATCAGAGAACAAAGCCAGAAGAATGGAAAAATGGAAGATAATATGAAATATCTCATTGGAAAAACAACTGACCTGGAAAATAGATCCAGGAGAGACAATTTAAAAATTATGGGACTACCTGAAAGCCATGATCAAAAGAAGAGCCTAGACATCATCTTTCATGAAATTATCAAGGAAAACTGCCCTGAGATTCTAGAACCAGAGGGCAAAATAAATATTCAAGGAATCCTCAGAACACCTCCTGAAAGAGATCCAAAAAGAGAAACTCCTAGGAACATTGTGGCCAAATTCCAGAGTTCCCAGGTAAAGGAGAAAATATTGCAAGCAGCTAGAAAGAAACAATTCAAGTATTGTGGAAATAGAATCAGGATAACACAAGATTTAGCAGCCTCTACATTAAGGGATCAAAGGGCATGGAATAGGATATTCCAGAAGTCAAAGGAACTAGGACTAAAACCAAGAATCACCTACCCAGCAAAACTGAGTATCATACTTCAGGGGAAAAATTGGTCTTTCAATGAAATAGAGGATTTTCAAGCATTCTTGATGAAAAGACCAGAGCTGAAAAGAAAATTTGACTTTCAAACACAAGAATGAAGAGAACCAGGAAAAGGTGAACAGCAAAGAGAAGTCATAAGGGACTTACTAAAGTTGAACTGTTTGCATTCCTACATGGAAAGACAATATTTGTAACTCTTGAAACATTTCAGTATCTGGGTACTGGGTGGGATTACACACTCACACATGCACACAAGCACACATACCTAGAGACAGAGTGCACAGAGTGAATTGAAGAAGATGGGTTTATATCTCAAAAAAAATGAAATCAAGCAGTGAGAGAGAAAGATATTGGGAGGAGAAAGGGAGAAATTGAATGGGGAAAATTATCTCTCATAAAAGAGGGAAGCAAAAGACTCATTAGTGGAGGGATAAAGAGGGGAGGTGAGAGAAAAACATGAAGTCTACTCTCATCACATTCCACTAAAGGAAAGAATAAAATGCACACTCAATTTGGTATGAAAACCTATCTTACAATACAGGAAAGTGGGGGATAAGGGGATAAGCAGGGTGGGGGGGATGATAGAAGGGAGGGCATGGGGAAGAGAGTGCAATTTGAGGTCAACACTCATGGAGAGGGATAGGATCAAAAGAGAATAGAAGTAATGGGATATAGGATAGGATGGAGGGAAATATAGATAGTCCTATACAACACAACTATTATGGAAGTCATTTGCAAAACTGCACAGATTTGGCCTATATTGAATTGCTTGCCTTCCAAAGAGAAGGGGTGGAGAGGGAGGGAGGTAAAGAAGTTGGAACTCAAAGTGTTAGGATCAACTGTAATATTCTTACCACTAGGAAATAAGAAATACGGGTAAAGGGGTATAGAAAGCTCTCTCTGGCCCTACAGGACAAAAGAGAAGACGGAGACAAGGGCAGAGAGGGATGATAGAAGAGAGAGCAGATTGGTCATAGGGGCAATTAGAATGCTTGGTGTTTGGGGGGGGGGGGTAAAAGGGGAGAAAATCTGTAACCCAAAATTTTGTGAAAATGAATGTTAAAAATTAAATGAATAAATTTAATATAAAAAAATAATATTTGACTAGGTGAATTAGTATGATACTGAATAAGTAAATTAATTTAGGTAGAACTCTCATTTTTATTCTATGAGCTCAACCTACACATAAGCAATTGATATTTTTCCCAATTGTTTAGCTCTGACTTTATTTATGTGAAAAGTGTTTCCTATTTGTGTTCATATAGTTCCTGGGTTTGTTTTGGCAGGAAGACTCTTAAATATTTTACATTGTCTAAAGTTATTTTAAAAGGACTTTCTCTTTTTATATCTTCTTGCTGACCCGTGTTGGTGATATATAGAAATGATGATTTGTGTCGGATTATTTTATATCCTGCAACTTTGTTAAAGTACTTAATTATTCCAAGTAGTTTAGTTGATTCTCTAGGATTTTCTAAATATACCGTTATATTATCTTCAGAGAGTGATAAATTTGTTTCCTCATTGATTGTCTATTCTAATTTCTTCAATTACTTTTTCTTCTCATATTGCTGAAGCTAATATTTTTAGTGCAATATTGAGTAATTGTGATGATACCAGGCATCCTTGTTTCACACCTGACCTTGTTGGGAAAACTACTAGTTAATCTCCATTAGAGATAATGCTTAGTGATAGTTTTAAAGGAGTAATACTTATCATTTTAAGGATATCCTTTCCTATCCTTTCTCATGCTTTAAATAAGATAGATATTGTATTTTATCAACAGTTTTTTCTGCATCCGTTGAGATAATCATATGATTTTTATTAGTTTTGTTACTGATATGGTCAATTATTCTGATAGTTTTCTAATATTGAACCAGTCTTGCATTCCTGATATAAATCCCATGTGGTGATAGTGTATTATCTTCATGATAAATTGCTGTAATCTCTTTGCTAATATTTTATTTATTTTTTTCCATCAATATTCATTAACGAAATTGGTCTATAATTTTCTTTCTCTGTTTTAGCTCTTCCTGGTTTAGGTATGAGCATTTTATTTGTTTTGCAAAAGGAATTTGGTTGAACTCCTACTTTGCCTGTTTTTCATAATAGTTATATGGCAAAGGAGTGATTATTCTTTAAATGTTTGGTAGAATTCAGTTGTAAATCCATTTGATCCTGGAAACTTTTTTTCTTTAGGGAATTCATTGATGGCTTGTTCAGTTTCTTTTTTTTCCCCGACATGAGGTTAAGTGTTTCATTTCGTCTTCTGTTGATCTGGGCAATTTGTATTTTTGTAAATATTCATTCATTTCATTAGACAGTCAAATTTTGACACACAGTTGGGCAAAATAGCTTTTAGTTATTGTTTTCATTTGTTCTTCATTGATGGTGCATTTATCATTGTTTTTATTTTTGATACTGAGAATTGGTTTTCTTCCTTCTTTTTGTTTAAATCAAATTAACCAAAGATTGACCTATTATATTGTTTTTTCCCATAAAACCAACCGTTAGTTTTATTTATTGCTTAAATAGTTTTCTGACTTTAATGATATTTATCTTTCCTTTGACCATCAGATTTTCAGAATTACTAATTTGTTATTTAATTGGGATTTTAATTTTCTTCTTTTTCCATCTTTTTTCTGTTGCATGCCCAATTCACTGACCTGCTCTTTCTCTATTTTATCTGTGCAAACATTTAGCAATATAAAATTTCCCTTAAGTATTTCTTTGACTGCATTCCATAAATTTTGGCACGTTGTCCAGTTATTGTGATTCTCTTTGATTATATGATTGGTTATTTTAGTGGTTTGTTGTTTAACCCACTCATTCTTTACAATTAGGTTAATTTTAATCTATCTTTCCATGGTCCTTTATTATATGCAGCTTCTGTTTCATCAGAATCTGAAAGGAATGTCTTTAATACATCTGGTTTTGTGTATTTGATGGTGAAGATTATATGCCCTAATATATCATATGTTTTTGTGCAGATATCCTGTACTCCTGAGAAAAAAAGATGCATTTCTTTCTATGCCTATTCAATTTTCTCCAGAAATTGTTTAAATCTAATTTTTCTAGAAGTCTATTCAGTTCCTGAACTTCTTTCTTGTTAATTTTGTAATGGATATCATCATATTTTAAGAGAAGGAGGTTGAGATCTTCCACTAGTATAATTCTGCTGTCTAGTTGGGTTTTTTTGTTTGTTTTTTTTTCCTATAACTCCTTTAATTCTCCTCTTAGAATCTGGTTGTTATAGCACTTTTTTTATTATCATATCAAAGTCAACTTATACCCAAACCCACTGTCTAAGTATACCCTTTCCAACTACCCTAATAGAGATACAGTTTTTAAAACTTACAAATATTATGTTCCCATGTAGGGAAGTAAACAGTTTAGACTTATCAAATTTTTTTTTTTTTTTTTTTTTTTGCTTTCCTCGTTATCTCTTTATGCTTCTTTTGATTCTTGTATTTGGAGACCAAATTTTCTGTTCAGCTCTGGCAATTTCATCAGGAAATTTTGAAAGCCTACTATTACATTGACTATCCATTGTGATCAGTTTTATTAGGTAACTGATTCTCGGTTGTAATCTAAGCTCCTTTGCCTTTTGGAATATCATTTTCCAATCCTCTATTGCTTTAATGCATAAGGTCCTAAATACTGTGAAACCCTGACTGTGTCTCCTTGATATTTGGTTTGTTTTTTTTCTGGTTGCTCAGAGCATTTTTTCCTTGTCCTGATAATTCTGAAATTTGGCTACAATATTCCTTAAAGTTTTCATTTTGGGATCTGTTTCAAGAAGTGTTTTTTTTTTTTAATGACCATTTTACTCTTTGATTCAAGGATATTGGGACAGTTTTCCTTGATAATTTCTTGAAAGATATTGTACAGGCTCTTTTTTGTTTTGGATCATGACTTTCAGATGCTCTAATAATTTTTAAGTTATCACTACTGAATCTACTTTTCAGGTTAGGTTTTTTTTTTTTTTTTTCGAATGAGGTATTTTACATCTTTTCTTTCTGCCAGGCCTAGAGGCCTGTGGGCTACCCGAGTCTTCTTACCTCACCTCCGAGGTCTTCGGTTGGCCAAAACCGGATGCTCATATGAGAGAAAGGACATTCCAGAGTCGAACAAGGGTTGAGCTTTATTTCAGGGTCTCGGTTACAAGTGCAGGGAAGTCTTCCTTAGGAGGAAGAGGGGGAGATTTCCTAAGGAGGCTAAGATCTTAAGGGATTGGAAGTAGAAGTACAAGCGGGGAGAGAGGGGCAGGGGAGAGAGGAAAGAAGAAAAGTGGAGACTACTGTCCTCTTGGCTCCTCACGTGCTAAGAGAGCTTTCAGGCTTCCTCAATCCTACTTAACCTTCAGCGGCATAGTTTGCATCTGAATACTGTGCTGTTAGGTAACTAGGTGTGCCCAGATCCGGGACAATCTCGATGGCGGGGAGATCTCTCTCCCATCACGTTTCTCACGGGAAGAGGCAGAATTACTCGAGATAGCTCGGTTCACCTAGATTCCCTGCCGTTTCCTGGGGGGGGTCTCGTGAGAGCTCTAAGATTTAGAAGCTCCTACCTTTACCCGCCCGAGACTGTCCACACGGAATTGAGCTTCCAATCCCAACATCTTTCTTATTCTTTTAATTTTGTTTGACTGATTTTTCATGTCTCATAGAATCATTAGCTTTCACTTGCCCAATTCTGTTTGTTAAGGAATTGTTTTCTTCAGTTAGCTTTTGTAACTCCTTTTTCATTTGACCATTTCTACTTTATAAGGAGCAGCTTGTTTCAATGTCTTTTTTTTCGCAATTTGGTCAATTCTCTTTTTTAGGGAATTGTTTTCTTCAGTCAATTTTTATCCTTCCTTTTACAAGCTGTTGACTTTTTCCTCCTTAATTCTCATATACCTCTCATTTCTTTTCCCAATTTTTCTTCTACTCTGCTATTTGTTTGAAAAAGCAAACTTTTTGAGCTCTTCCAAGAAGGTTTTTTGGTCTTTGGATAAATTCATATTCCACATTAAGTTTTCATATGTAGGCATTGTGACATGGTTTTTGTCTTCTGAGTTTGTGTTTTTACCTTCCCTCTCACCATTGTAGCTTTCTATGGTTGGGGCACTTTTTAAAAATTTTTGCTCATTTTTAGCCTATTTCATGACTTTTAAAGTTGAACTTGACTTCTGGGACACAGAGGTTGTTGTCTCAAACATCTCTCACTGGGGGCCAAGGGCTTTGTCACTGACTTTATGCACTGAAGCCTCAAGTGTTGGCAGTTTGCCCACTGTTACTGGGTGGCTAGTGCTAGTCATATCTATTGTGCCCTAGGTTCCCTGATAAGGAATTTAACTTCTGCACTGTGAATGGAAGCCTCATACATGACCTGCTGTGCTACTGGTCTGCTGAGCCAGGACCAAGGGTCCTGGGTTTCTGATCTGTTCTGTGGCTAAGGTCTTCCTGTTAGCCTTCCTGGACGCTATTTGTTCTGGACTATGCTCCCCTTTTACCCAGCTTAGACAGACATTTACTGAAGTCCTTCTAAGTTATCTTAAGGTAGAAAATTGTTTCATTTAGTCTTTGTGTAGGTTCTGTCAATCCAGAAACTGTTTAGAGGCTAAATTTAATGATATTTCTGAGGGTAACTGGGGAGAGTTCAGGCAATTTCCTGACTTTTCCCTACCATCTTGGCTATGTCTCTGTTGTTTCCATTAATCTGTTTGTTTGTTTTCCTTTGGGAAAAGACAGGTAGGTGGAAAGATATAAAGAGGAATATAAAGAGGACTGGGTTTGGAGTCAGGTAGACATAGTTTAAAATCCAGATTCATATGCTTATTATCAGTGTGACACTGGACAAGTCACTGAAACCCTGTTTGCCTCAGTTTCCTGACCTCTAAAAGTGGGGGATATACCACCACTTACATTCAATTGTTGTTGTGAAGATCAAATGGAATAATATTTGTAAAGCCTTTATCGCAGCATTTATAACATAATAGACACTTCATATATGTTTCTTCTCTCCTCTCATGGTGCCAAAGAAATGCAAGGACTGACAGGACCCTGGAAAATGTCACATCTTGAAACAACACTCCAGTTGCTTCACCCTACTTATAGCTCTGGAATTCAACCTAATCTTGAATTCAACCTACATTAAATACAAATAAAATAGAATACATAAACATTGGATGCATATGTTTTAATACTGAGTGAGTAGCATGTTGTCTTTTTTTTTCACATAAAGAATTAGCTTGTTGTCATCTGATTGTTCTTTTCTTAACTGCTCAATCTTGCTCAGCTCTGTCACAACAATTTCCCAAGGGCTGTTCATTCAGTTTTTCAACTACAATATGAAGAGTGTGAGGATATTGAAAACTGCAAATCAACATGATAATTTAAGATTATTTTTCATTGACATGTAAGTCTTTGTAGTAAATAGTTGGAGAGGATGGAAATTTTTTTGGAGGTTAGTTATATGGAAAGGAAAATCCTTACATTTATACCAAGCTAGGTAGAACAAAAAAGAAAAGTGAGAAAAAAATATCCTCATTAGTATCTCTATGGAATTGGTTTGCTACTGTACATTTTGATATCTGAAGCAGCCACAGAGCACTTCTTTGTAGTTTCCAGTGCATTTTATTGACAACCACAGCAGGAAGGATGAGGATGTCTCTTGGATAAATTTATATTTAACAAGTTTCATTAGTAGTTTAATGCTCCCTCCCCTTATTAACATCATTTGATTCTAACAAAACAATACTGATAAAAAAATCTTGTTTCATATCTTTCCATATCTACTATTGATTTAAAACTTTATTCTATTACATCTTAGTCATAATAAGGAAAAAATGAAGAGTGAATTTTGAATTAATAAGCTATACCTTAGGGAATATACAGATGATATGAAGCACATTTGCATTTCACTTAAAGGACTTAAAGGAAATTGATCAAGTGGTCAATATTAAGTCTGACATTGTTCAAGAAAGGAGGATGTAATAGTTAGCTGTAGACATGTATTTTACAAGAACAGAACAGTATTTCTACCTTGCAAATCAATGGGAGTACTTATGCCTCACCATTCTATGGTTGTCTCTGTGTGTTTCATTCACTTAAAGTTTGTTTTGACAAAGTATTTCATATAGTTTTTGAGTGTCAGTATAATAAAGTAAGTTTTAAATCACCACTGGAAAGAAACAAGACAAATAAACTTGACCTAAAGGCTTGATTCACAGAAAAAAAAAAGTCTACAAAAAATGAGTAACATGCAAATGCTATGAGGATTAAAATGTGCTGAAAGATAGAAGGAGATGCTCCTGAAGGCACTGTTGTTTTATGATCTGAAATAAAGTAAAACAATATTGAAGCATTTAATAACCACACAAAACAGAAGGCATATCAGAAATGACAGTTTTATAACTACTGAAATGAGGTAGATTCCACATTTTAGATCTTCCTCTACTCTATAAATACATTATATTCCCATCTAATTGCCAATCATATTTTAAAATATGTCTTCACAGAAGGAGATCTGAATATTTTCAAATGATCATATGAAGAGACATAGCCAATTAAATCGAAAGATGATGTTTTCTAATAATCCCCTGAATTTTGAGGGAAATCATATGTATATATAGCAAGTTTGAATTGAATGACCAAAATTTGGAGAAAACTTATTAATTATATTACTTTGAAAAAAGTTTAACTCAATGAACAGAAAGAAGCAAATGATAAGCAAGTATCTTAGATATAAAGATAAAATGATAAAAGCAATGAATAATCTAAAAGGATAAATGAAAATATTAATATTTACATAAACAATTTAGTATATTTGCTAGTAAAATGAGGCAATAACAGATACAAAGGCCACTAATTTCTAAAAGATATATTGTACCATTGTGAAAAGTCATTTTCCTCATTTTATCTGTTTTTTTGCCTTCTTTATACTTCTTGATGCCTTTAGCATCTGACACTGAACAAAACCATCATTTTTAATGTCAATCAAACAACATTATTTATGAATAGCCTATAGATTCTCTACAAGATACTAGAGATACAAATACAAAGGATGAAACAAATTACATACTTTAAGAGCTTAAATTCTGTTAGATGGAAGGGACCAAGATTTTTCTGTTTACTATGTGACAGATACTGTACTAAATGCATTATTATGTCATTTAATCCTCACAACAACCCTAGGTGTAGATACTGCTATCACCATCTTACATTTGAAGAAAAAGAAACAGACACAGGTTAAGTGATTTGCCCAGGGTCACAAAGCTGGTCTGGTAAAACTAGTATTCTTTGAGGTCAGATTTGAACTCAAATATTCTTGACTTAAAGTTCAAGACATTTTGGTCACCTAGCTGAACTAGAGTATGTAAAGGACACAATGCCAGGAAATACAAATACATACATATGTTTATACATACTATATATATGTATATATATAGCTGTGTATATCTATATACACATATACGTACGTATGTACATATACACATATTTGCATATATGCATGTATCTATATGTGTATATATGAAACATACAAGAATACAAAATATTTTAGATAGTTAAAATAAGTTAGGAAGGGTTTAAGAAGTTGTGGGGATCAGGAAACAATGTACAAGGTGGTGTTTGTGCTCTCTCTTCAAGAAAGAAATATATTCTGTGAGATGGAGGTGAATAGGAATTACATTTCAGGCATGGAAATCAATGAGTGCAAAAGAATGGAGGTGGAGATGAAGTGCCATATGAATAAAGAAAGAAGGCCAATTTGGAAAGACAATAAAGCAGCAGGCAGTTTGTAGTGCATGTTGACACTGGAAAGACAGGTTAGGGCCAAAATGTAAATGGCTTTAAAAACCAAAATTGGTATTTTTTATTTGACATTAGATTCGGTAAGGGACTCATGGAGTTTATGCAGTAAGAGAATCACATGATCATATATGCACTTAAGAAATGTCACCCTGGTGGCTCTTTGGACAATGGACTGAAGTGGAGAAAGACTGTAAGAAGAGGGAACAATTGAAAATCCTCTCCAATAACTTAGATGAGATATGATTAAAGGTGAAATTATAGTGAATGTTGTGCGAATAGAGAGTAGTTTGTGGTTCAGCTGCTTTAGTCATGCCTGACTCTCTGTGACTCCATTTGGGCTTCTCTCAGCAAAAATACTGGAGTGGTTTGTCATTTGATTCTCCAGTTCATTTTAAAAATGAAGAAACTGAAGCAAACAGGGTTAAGTGAATTGAAGCTTATAAGGGTCATGCAACTATTACGTTTCTGAGGCCAGGTTTGAATTCAGGAAGATGAGTCTTCCAGACTCCTGATCTAGTACTCTGTCCGTTGTGCCACCTAACTGTAGAGGAGATAGTTGTAAGATATTTTCTGGTGATAGAAATGAGAAGATATGACAAATAAATAGTCAAAGTAGAAAAAAAGGATGAGTTAGTATAATACTGAGGTTCTAAGACTTGAAGAATGTTGGTGTATTCAAAAACAGAGAATTGATTGAGAGGATTTGGGGGGTGCGATGAAGAAAATATGGTCTTTTTTGGACATCCTGAGTTAGAATTGTTTTTGATAAATCAGAATTGAAATGTTAACTAAGTATTTGGTGATGTGAGAATGAAGTAAGGTGAAAGACTAGAAATATATGTGTGAGTGCATGTATATATGGGTATATATGCATATATACATACATATGTGGGTATATATATATGTGTGTGTGTGTGTATGTGTGTGTGTATTTTCTTAACTGATCTCCCCATTTCTAATCTGAACACATATTTATCTATCCTTCAAGCAACTATGTGAATAATCTTTCTAATTTGTCATTCAGATTACATCATTCTTATACTCAAAGATATTTAGTGACTCAGTGTCCTATCAAGTAAAGTATGATGTGATATTTGGGGACTGGCACCATCTAGCCCTACTCTACTTTATAGTATTATTGACTCTTTCGTTCAATCTATTTTCCAGCCAAAATGAACTCCTGTTTTGATTTTATCTTTTCCCATCTTTAACTCCCATTTCCATCTTGCCCTTTCATATCTTTATAACTTTATTCATGTTATCTCCTACACCTAAAACCAGATTCATTCTAAATGTTTGTTAGACAAGATGTAATGTGTGGAGATGAATATTATTTGCAAACTGGATATTTTGGGAGGTTTTCAGTTTCCAGACATCAATATCACAATTCACTTGTCTGAGTGTCAAGTAGATCCTGGGAAAATGCAGTAGAATTGCTTGAAAGTCTTATCAAATATGCTTCTGTGTAGTCAACAAAAAATAATACTACTGACTTGGTTTTGAGGGTGAAACTGAGCAATGGAGGTGAAGTTCATTAATTTGCAAATAAAAGCTTCCACTGAGTTGAGAAAGATGTTGTCAGGACTGGGAGGGACTTTTTCTGTTCACTTGCCCTTTCCTTCAAACCTCAGTTCAATACTGCATCCCATTCCTTAATCTTTTAGAAGATAGGGAATAAACACTGATGCTAACATCTGAAGATCTATCGTAAAATCACTCTGCTGCTTACTGGCCACCTGAACTCCTTGGACTCCAGTTCTCATCATGTAAAGGAATCAGATCCCTTCCACTTTTATGTCTGTGATCTTGATCCTCATACTTCTCAGAGAATTATGTTTAAACCTCTCTTGGAATTGGCACAGTCTCTCTCTTATTATAACTCATTGTATGGATGTTTATTTTCCAACAACAGGTTCTGGAACTTGTATATGTTGCATAATACATAGAACAAGTACTTTTTTTTCTTTTTCCTTTTTTTTTTTTTTTTTTTTTTTTGCTGAAGTGAATTCTGACATCCACAGCCTTATTATTTTAGGGCTCATTTAAAGGACATTTAAAGTTCTCCTGAGCAGACAATGTTGATAATTATAAGATAATCAATGCACACTAGGCTTGAAATCAGGAAGACAATGTCCAAGTCATTCATCCTAAATTTACTGTCTTTGCTAGGAAAGACATTTAATCCCTCAGTACATTGGGTAACTCTTTAAGACTAATAATAATGATGATAATTGCTCACTAGGTCATGATTAGTACAAATAATAGATGGCTGAATTATTTAAATTTGAGATGAAATTAAACAGTTGCATTATTTGAATATGTTCTACAAGGATTTCCAATTACCTGGAACCAATGATTATATTATATATAATTATAACTTCTGAATACTTTCAATCTGAGTACATGTGACCACCTCAGGGGATTCATTATTTGCAATAATAGTGACCTAACTGAATAATTCTTTACATATATTATCTCATCTGATTCTATAAAAATCCTTTGAGGTAAGTGCTATTATTATCTCTGTTCATATTAAGCATGAAGAAATTGAGGCTGGCCCAAATTAAATGATATGCCCAACTTAGAATGGTAAGTTTCTAGCTGTGGTCTTCCTTATTTCAAGTTGTTAGTTCTGTGTACTGCAAAAACAAGCTGTTTATGAGTAGAAGGTTTTTTTTCTAACTTAATCATTAACAAACACAAGCATTTTAACAAACACAAAAAGATGTTGATATAACAAAGTTTGATCTTTGATTAACTAATTTAAAAAATTTTTTAAACAGTTATAAATGGTCATAAATATATATGAAATATTAAAACCTGCACACATGTATGTTTATACATGTGCATACATGCACATACATGTATATTGTGTATTCACCCTTCTGTATACTTTTGTTTTCATTTCTGCATGAAAACAATGTTTCAAATATATTTTTCTTTGCTCTACATCTAACAACCTAATAACCTAATTTCTTGACAAGTAGAACTTCTCCCTTACATTAAAAATGTATAGTCCAGCAAAGCAAGTTGTAGAATAGGTACTGATTTGAACACATATAAAATTAAACAATAGCTGCAGAAGAGAAAAAAAGGCTTTATTAGTTTTTTTCAGCTATTAATATAACACTAAAATAACCATATTTCTCACCCCATCTATATTTGTGAATAGAATCATTAATTTGCCTAATTGTGATGTTATCTTGATATCAGAAATATTTCTTAGAGTAACAACTTAAATTTATGGTATGTAATATTGAATTTTTTTCCAACTACATTTAAAGATAGTTTTCAACACTCATTGTTTTTACAAGATTTTATTTTGAAATTTTCTTCTGCCTTCAACAATCCCATCTAACCTTCTCAAGAGAGCAATCAATCTGATATATTGGGATCTCTTGCTGTTTTTGTTTTAGTATAATCAAGAAGTATAATGCTTCTTTTTGAATGTGATTAAGGAGTATCTTTCCCACCCACTGATGGGCCTACCCATTGTGGGAAGCTTGATTAGGGGAGTTGTATAGGAGGGTCTCAAGTACCTTTTAGTTTTTTCTATTGAGGCACTTTATCAGTGGGTTATGCCCTCTGGTTTTAAAAAGGTATAAACACTCTTGAGGGTGAGATTTTACTTTTCAACTTACTGACTGGAAGTGTTTGTTTGGCTAGATGAGGACTCTGGGAAGTCACTACAGGGTCCCTTGGCTTTGAGAACTCAGATATTGGTGTTTCCCTCTCTGATATGGTTAGACAGTTGGACCTGTCTACTGAATTATGGTCAGGCAGAGGAAGTCATGTCTGTTGACTTTTTGATATCTCTATTTTCTTTGAAGATCAGGGTGCTGAATCCCCTGAACGAAGTGAATTGTTATATGTACTTGGTTAAAGGAATGATACATGTACTTGATTAAAGTGATTGTTAACCCCTCAAAAGTTTCCTTTCCTTTTATGAATTCAGATCTAAAAACCTGTGATAGCAGGCCCCTCCATATATGTTTGGATGTTTACTGTTACTTATGTACATGTGCAGTCATGTAAACATTTCCCCATTAGAAATGTTATGAAGCTAAAAACAGAAGAAAAAGCAAAACTACAGAAAAAAAGCCCAAAAAAGTGAAAAGTGTGTACTTCAATCTGAATTCAGATTCCATAGTTTTTTCTCTAGAAGAGAATAGAATTTTCCATCATGAGTCATTTGTAATTATCATGGATCATTACATTTTTAGAGATGTGCTAAATCAATAATGGTTTCTTTTCCTGTAATATTAGCCAATCTGATAGGTGTGAGGTGGTACCTCTGAGTTGTTTTAATTTTCACTTTTCTAATTAATAGTGATTTAGAGATTTTTTATATGACTGTAGACAGTTTTCATTTCCCATCTAAAAACTACCAACTCATAGCCTTTAAACATTTTTATATTGGAGAATGAATTGTATTCTTATAAATTTGATTCAGGTCTCTACATATTTGAGAAATGAGGCCTTTATCAGAAATACTGGCCGTAAAAACCATTTGCCATTTTTCTGATTTCCTTTTAATCTTGGTTGCATTGGCTTTGTTTGAGCCAAAACTTTTTAATTTAATGTAATCAAAATTATCAATTTTGCATTTCATATATAACACTCTCTATTTCTTGTTTCATTATTAATTTTTCCCATCATCATAGATCTAAAAGGTAAGCTATTCATTGTTCTCTTAATTTGCTTATGGTATCACCCTTTATGTTTAAGTTGTGTAAGCATTTCAATCTTATCTAAATACACGATGTGAGGTCTTAGTTTATGCATAGGTTCTGCCATAGTATTTCTAGTTATCACTGCAGTTTTGGTCAAATAGTGAGTTCTT
Source organism: Notamacropus eugenii (assembly GCF_028372415.1). Classification (NCBI taxonomy): domain Eukaryota; kingdom Metazoa; phylum Chordata; class Mammalia; order Diprotodontia; family Macropodidae; genus Notamacropus; species Notamacropus eugenii. The sequence continues at coordinate 282,488,058 of NC_092873.1, forward strand.
ATTCCAGAAACTGAAGTCTTTATGTCTATCAAACAATAGATTACTATACTCATTTACAACTGTGTCTTATGTACCTCATCTATTCCTGTGACGTACCACTCTAATTCTTACCCTGTACCAAATATTTGAAAGTTTCTGTTTTATGATATCATTTTACACCTGATATAGTTAGGTCAACTTCTATGAATTTTTTTTTTCATTAAGACCCTTAACAATTTTGAAATATTGATTTTCCAGATGAATTTTGTTATTATTATTTCTATAGCTATAAAATGACTTTTGGTTGTTTGATTGGTGTGGCACTGAATAAGTAAATTAATTTAGATAGAATTATCATTTTTATTGTTTTAGCTTGGCTTACATGTGAACAATGGATATTTTTCCTGATTGTTTAGATACAACTTTACTTGTTTGAAAAGTGTTATCTAATTGTATTCATAGAGTTCCTGAGTTTCTCTTGTCAGTTTACTTCCAAGTACTTTAAATTGTTTTTAGTTATTTTATATAGAATTTATCATTCTATCTCCTACACTTAGGCTTTGTTGGTAATACACAGAAATGCTAGTGGTTTATGTGTATTTTTTTATATCCTGTAATTTTGCTAAAGTTCTTAATTATTTCAAATAGTTTTTTTAGTTGATTCTCTAGTTTTCTTTAAGTATGTCATGATATCATCTGCAAAGAATGATAGTCTTATTTTTTTCATATTCAAATTCTTCAATTACCTTTTCTTCTCATATTGCTAAAGCTACCATTTTGAGTAAAATATTGAATAATACTGGTGATAATGGGCAACCTTGTTTCACCCCTGATGTTATTTGGAAATCTTATTGCTTATCTCCATTACACATAGTACTTGCTGATGCTTTTAGATAGATATTACTTATCATTTAGCAGAAAACTCCATTTAGTCCTATGATCTTTAGTGTTTTTAATAGAAGAAGGTGCTCTATTTTATCAAAAAAAATTTCCACGTATATTGAGATGATTATGTGATTTTTATTAGTTTTTTTTTTTTATTGATATGGTCAATTATGCCGTGCTTTCCCTAATATTGAACCAGCCCTGGATTCTTGGTATAAATCCTCCTTCCTCATAGTGTATTATTCTCATTATAAGTTACTATAAACAATTTGCTAATTTTCTTTAAATTTTTTCCATCAATATTCTTTAAGGAAGTTTGTCTACAATTTTCTTTTTCTGCTTTGGCTCTTTCTTGTTTAGGAATGAGCACCATATTTGTGTCTCAAGAGGAATTTGGTGGAACCCCTCTATTTTCTTAAATAGTTTATATTGTAAAGAATTAATTGTTCTTTAAATGTTTAGCATAATTAACTTGTAAATCCATCTGGCTCTGGGGATGTTTTGTTAAGGAATTAATAAATGGTTTGTTCCATTTTTTTTCTAAAATGAAGTTATTTAAGTACTTTATTTCTTCAGTTAATCTGGCCAATTTATATTTTTGTAAATATTCATTTTTTGGCTCACAGTTGGGCACAACTCCTAGTTATTACTTTAATATTGCTTTTCATTTTTGATGCTAATAATTTAGTTTTCTTCTTACTTTTAAAAATCAAATTTGTTCATTTTCTAGCTTTTTATTTAGCTGCAAGCCAAATTCATTTATCTGTTCTTTCTGTATTTTATTCATTTAAGCATACAGAGATATAAAATTTTCCCTAAGAACTGGTTTGGCTACATTACATTAATTTTGGTATGTTGTCTTGTAATTGTCATTCTCTTTGATGAAATTATTAATTATTTCTATAATTTGTTGCTTACCCCACTTGTTGTTTAGGATAATTTAGTTTCCAAGTAACTTTTAACCTAACTTTCTATGACCCTTTATTCCATGTAACTTTTATTCCGTCATGATCTGAAAAGGTGGCATTATATAAATTTTCCTCTTTCTACATTTGATGGTAAGGGTTTGATGCCCTAATAAACAGGCAAATTTTGTGTATGTGCCATGTACCAGTGAAAAAAAGAATGGCATATTCCTTTTTAGGCCCTTTCAATTTCTCCAGAGGTCTATCATATATAAATGTTCTAAAATTCTGTTCACCTCCTTAACTTCTTTCTTGTGAATTTTATGGTTAGATTGAACAAGTTCTGAGAGGGGAGGTTGAGGATGTTTGTTATTAATATGACTTTATTGTCTGATACCCTTTAGCAAAATGTAGTTTCCTTCCTTGTCTCTTTTAATTAGATCTGTTTTTCTGTTTCTTTTGTCTGAGATCAGGACTCCTACCCCTGCTTTTTATTTTTATTTTTTTTTTACTTCAGCTGAAGCATAACATATTCTGCATCAGCCTTTTGTATTGTATTGTATTGTATTGTATTGTATTGTATTGTATTGTATTGTATTGTATTGTATTGCATTGCATTGCATTGCATTGCATTGCATTGCATTGCATTGCATTGCATTGTATTGTATTGTATTGTATTGTATTGTGGGATTCTGATTTTTGATCCACTTTTCTATCTGTATTTATTTTTTGGTACATAAATTTCATTTTATGGAACATAGTGGGACATTCCATTCACATTCACAGTTTTGATAACTATTTCCCTCCATCTTGTTTTTTCCTGGGTTATACTTTTGTCTCTCATTTTATCCTGTCACTCCTTCACCAGTGTTTTACTTCTGACCACTGTCTCCACAAATCTGCGCTCTTTTTTATCAAGCCTCTCTCCTCCCTTTTCTTTCCCTTTTCCCCTCTTATATCCATATAGGGTAAGATAGTTTTCTCTACTCAACTGTGTGTGCATGTGATTCCCACTTTGATCCAGATCCAATTAAAGTACAAGTCAAACAATTCTCACCCCCTCCCATCTGTCCATCTACTATAATAGTTTTTTAATGGCTCTTTATTGTATGCAACTTGCCCCATTCCAATAATTCTTAAATTTTCTCCCCTAGATATATTTTTCAAGTCAGTTTTTTTGTCCCCTAAATGAGGCATTTTATATTTTCTTCTGTTTTATTTTCATTCTTTTGATTTTTTTGACTGATTACTAATGCCTCATAGAGCCATTAGCTTCTACTTGCCCAATTTTAATATTTAAAGAATTATTTTCTTCAGTTAGCTTTTGTAAGTCCAATTCTATTTTTAAAGAAGTTGTTTTCTTCTGAGGAATTATTTTTTTCCTTTGGCTAAGTCTTGTATTTAAGTACTTGTTTTATGCAGTCAGTTTTTGTGCTGTCCTTTTCCAAGCTATTGATTCTTTTGTTTTTATTATTCTCTTGTATAATTCTCATTTCTTTTCCCAAATTTTCTTCTATCTCTCCTACTTCATTTTTAAAATCCTTTTTTAACTCTTCTAAGAGGATTTTTGGACTTGAGATCAATTCATATTCCCCTTTGAGACTTCACAAGTAGGCATTTTGAGATTGTTGTCCTCTTCTAAGTTTGTGTTGTGTTCTTCCCTGTTGTTATACTAGTTTATTGTATTCATGACTTTTTATTTTATCCTTAGGTCATTTTTGAAGTTGATCACTGTTACTGGTATACAGGGGTCACTGTCCTAAATATCTTGCACTGGGGTGAGGTATCTGTTCACTGGCTTTCTGCACTCAGGCCTCTGGGCCTGGCAAATGCTGCACCAGAATGACCTGGCCTAGTCACACCTGTTGTTCCCTGGGATCCTGGGCTGGCAATTTATATTCTGTGCAGTGGCTAGACATCTCACAGATAGTCAGCTGTACCAGTGGCTTGCTGAGCTAAAACCTTGGGGCCTTGCTGCTGATCTGTGCTGTAGTTAAGAGCTTCTCACTATCTTGCCTGGACATTGCCTGTGTTGGGCTGTGCTCCTCTTTTGTCCAAGTGAGACAGACCTTTCCTGAAGTCTTTTGACTTATCTTGGGCTGGAAAATTGTTTCACTCTGTCTTTTTGTGAATTCTGTTGCTGTAGAATTCTTTCAGAGGCTTGATTTAATGTTGTTTCCCATGGAAAGTGGGGAGACCTCAGGCAGCTTCCTGACATCTCTCTATCTTCTTGTCTCTACCTACCGCCTTTTTTTTTTTTTTTTTGTTATCAGCCCTGAACCATTAATAATCACTGAACAAATTGAAAGAACAGCATAAAAATAGAGCCCGATAGAGATATTACAGATGATTTGATTCAGCACATTCAAGTTACAGATGAAGAAATTGAAGGTCAGGGAAGTGAAGTGACATCCACTATCACATAACTACTTATTTTCAAGAGCAAGACTGACCCTAGACCTTCTGCTTTCCAGTATAGTTTTTTCCTCATTGCCTCCTTCATTATTCAAGGATTATTTTCTAATCTCTGTTTTAATTTGCTTAAAGGTGTATGTGGGGTGCTAATATTTTGGTTGATGACAATCAGTATATTGGCCTTTTCTACACTTCTGAAAAAATTGAAATACAAAGCACACCAGGGTAACTTACTCTCTTTGGGAGGGTTAAATAACATTTGTGAAATATCACATACAAGCACCTGCTGATAATGTAATAGTCTTTCACTGTGTCCTTTTGACAACATCATACAGGTTCAAATGGTCAACTGTGAAAAATAAAATACAATTTCCTTTGGTTCCCTGATTGTTCATATAAGGTGGCTGAAGTTTACAAATACTTTAACATGTTTCAACTACAAGTAAATTGCTTTGGGTTCTTTTGACCTTGGAGGTAATCATTCTGTTCTGATCAGTCAAGGGATCCTGCAGTTACATGCCAAAAACATGGTTGGAGTATTAGTTTTTGATAATGCAAAGCTTCTCTTTGGTGAATCCTAGGTGATTTCAAAGTGTTAGAGTAGAAGAGGGTTTAGAGATCAGAGTCACAATTTGATATTTCGTAAGGTCAAAGAATTGTTTTTGTTTTTACTTTTCTCTCTGCATTGTCAGGCACTATCATGGTGCATTGCGGATAAATTGTTTCTGAATCAACGAAGAAGGAAAGTCTGCCTAAAATTGGTAAAGTGATTTGTCAAAGATCAGAAGACCAGTAAACTGCAGAACTCTGATTCAAATCTCAGACCACCTTATCTCATGTTAAGCCCACTGTTCTTACACTAAACTATCTAATCTCAGCACAATATATTGATTCTAGTCTAAATCATAAAATTGATAAAATTATTTTTTTCCTACGAGCTAAATGCGGTCTTTAAAACAGAGATCAATATAAGAGGGCTATACTTTCAGTTAGTGTTACACCTTCACTGTGTCACCCATTTTGGACTTCACTTATTGAATTGTGTTATAGCTATTAGACTATATCTTTTTACCCTAATTTTTAATTATGAGATCTTTATACCCCCCTCAATGAACCTAGCAAAGTATGATACATCTCTCTATTCTCAAATTTTCTTTTGCACATTTGTAATGCACCTAATAGCTACACAGGTTCTCCCAATGTTGTGAGTTGTGAGTGAAGAGGCTGAGTTCAGAATACAAGATAATTGAAATCATAGTGAAATGCTTGGGGACATTGGACACAGAAACATTACATAATTATTTTAGGTTTAAACTTAGGTATCCTGGTATTATTCTCTAACTACTAGACGATGCCTCCACATATATACGCACAAGCTTATGTTTGCATTTTATATAACATATACTCACAATATATTAAAATGGGGAATATACACATACACACACACATGAATATGAGGTAGGGATGATAAATAGTTCTAAGGGATTACATCTAGCAGACAACATGTCTGGAAAAACTAAGGACACTGGCTCACAATTTTGTACAGGAAGCAGCAACAAAAAATATTCCAAAGAAAAAGAAGAGGAAGAAAGCAAAATTGCTGTATGATGAGGCTTTACCAATAGCTGAGGAATGAAGGTAGGTGAAAGGAAATGATGTACTCAACTGAACACAGTACTTCATAGAAAAGCAAGGAGAAATAAGGATTTATTAAATAATCAAGGCAGAGCAATAGAAGAAAATAATAGAATGGGAAACATGAGGGTTTTTAAAGAAAAGTAGAGATATCAAGGGAAAGTTTCATGTAAAAATGGGTGTGATTAGACAAAAAATGGTAGTGATTTAACAGAAGCAGAAGAAATTAGGGAAAGGTGGAAAGAATACACAAAGAAACTATACAAGAATGGTCTTTACATTACCAATAATAATGATATTGTGGTTACTGATGTAGAGCCAGACATGCTAGAGAATGATGCCAACTAGACTTTATTGTTCTTGTTGCATTGGTCCTGCGAACGTTGCTCTAAGAAGACCATGCCATCAGAGACATGATGACATGACTTACACTTGACTTTGGTTTGAGTGAGGGAGGGTTGAACAAGGTCACCAGTCTCACTTCCTCCTCCTGAGCCATATGGTTCCAGAGACAAGAAATTCATCAAGATAAGGAGAGATGACCCAGGATGCACTGGGAGACCTTGGCTCCCTTTAAACACTCACTTAGGGTGAGGTAATGCCCATTCATTGAATAGGGCTATTTAAGAAGTAGCCAGGTGATGGCCCCTTTAATGAGGCAAAGAAAAAGTAAGACATCAGGCTGGGAGGGAGACAACAACAGTTACTATTGATAATCACTCTTAAACCAGGAGGAGAGGAGAGGAGAGGACAGGTGAGGAGACATGAGGAGAGGAGAGAAGGGGAGAGGAGGGGAGAGGAAAGGAATCCAGCCAGTAAAACAAAAGTTAACTGGGCATCTTCTGGCTATCCAAATTTACTTTCCTTTGGAGTGCATAAGTTAGGGGAGGGGGAGACAAACAGTAGAGAAGGAACTGAGTTACCCATCTAGATGAGTCCCCATTCAGGCAGCTGTGTCTACTCACAGATTATTGTGTTTGTCTTTTTTTGCTAAAGAAGACCATGCCATCAGAGACATGATGACATGACTTGCACTTGACTTTGTTTTGAGGGAGGGAGGGCTGTGTAAAGTCACCAGCTTTAGGAAACATTGATAACAATGAGGCAAGTGGAAGTCATGGATTTCCAGCTGAACATTTAAAACTCTAAAAAAAAAAAAAAATGATGGTGTTAAAATGCTGAACTCAATATGCTAGTAAATATGAAAAATGCAACATTATCCACTAGATTAGAAAACAAACCAGTGTACATTCCAGTTCTAAAGAAGGGGAATGCTAAGGAAAATTAAATTACTGAACAACTGTACTCATTTCACATGCCAGCAAGGTTATGCTTAAGATTTTTCAAATTAGGCTTCAGCAATATGTGAACCTAGAATTACCAGAAGAGCAGGCTGGTTTTCAAAGCAGATGAGAAACTAGAGACCAAATTGCCAACATTTGTTGGATTCTGGGGAAATCAAGGGAGTTCCAGTGAAAAGATCATTGATCACACTTTTGACTGTGTGGATCACAACGAAATGTAGTGAGTCCTCAAAAAGATGAGAGTACCTGATCATCTTACTTATTTCCTGGAGTACCTATATGTGGACCAAGAAGCAACCAATAGAACAGAACATACAACTGACTGGGTTAAGATTGGAAAAGTTGTGCAACAAGGCTGAATATTGTCACCTTATTTATTTAACCTATATGCACAGCATGTCATGTAAGATGTCAAGCTGGATGCATCAAAAGTTGGAATCAAATTTGCTGGGAGAAATATCACCAATCTCAGATGTGCGGAAATTCACTCTGATGATGGAAAGTAAAAAGGAATTATGAAGTTTCTTGATGAGGAAAAGAGGATAATGTAAAAGCTAGCTTGAAGCTTAAAATCCAAACACCTCCCTACCCCCACAAAAAACAAAGAACTAAGAGCATGGCAACTTATCTCATTGCTTCTTGGCAAATAGAGGGAGAAGAAAAGAAAGGAGTGTGAGATTTTATTTTAGTGCACTCAAAGAGCCCTGCAGGTAGTGACAGCAGCTATAAAATTAAAAAAAAAAATCCTCTTGATCCTTTGAAGGAAAGCTTGGGCAAAACAAGACAGCATACTAAAAAAAGTAGAGATGTCACCTTGATGACAGAAGTCCATTATAGACAAAGCTGTAATTTTTACAGTAGCAATGTATGGCTGTGAGAGCTATGCTGTAAGGAAAGTTAAGTGCAATATGACTGACCCTTTCAAATTATCATACTGAGGAAGACTTTTGAGAAGACTTTGAGAAATAAAAAGATAAAATCAATCAATACATAAATAAAGTAATTCAGGCTATTCACTGGAAGGTCAAATACTGAAACTGAAGTTTTGATACTTTGCTTTTTAATTTCTTGATTTCTCATAAAGTCATTAGCTTCCATCTATTCTTTTCTAATCCTTAAAGAACTATTTTCATCAGTGAGTTTTTGAACTTCCTTTTCCATTTGGCTAATTCTGCTTTTTAAAGCATTCTTTTCCTCATTGGCTTTTTGGACCTCTTTTGCCAGTTGAGTTAGCCTATTTTTAAAGGTGTTATTTTCTTCAGCATTTTTTTAGGTCTCCTTAAGCAAGTTGTTGAGTCACTTTTCATGATTTTCTTCCATCACTCTCATTTCTCTTTCCAATTATTTTTCACCTCTCTTACTTCATTTTCAAAATCCTTTTTGAGCTCTTCCATGGCCTAGGATCATTGATTATTTATTTTGGAGGATTTGGATGCAGAAGTCTTGACTTTCACGTCTTCTCCAATGGTAAACATTGTTCTTCCTCATCCAAAAGGACGGGAAAGAATACCTGTTCACCAAGAAAGTAACCTTCTATACTCTAATTTTTTCCCCTTTTTTGGACATTTTCCCAGCCAGTTACTTGACTTCTGGGTCCTTTGTCAAGAGTAGGGTATACTCTGGGGACCTGTAAGTTCTCAGTTCTTCCAAGGTGGCACAATCGAGGAAGAAGAGTTTCCTCCTCAGGGGCCTCCAGCTCTACCACAGCCCAGGACTGTTCTAAGGGATGAGATTAAAATCAGCTTCTCAATTCTCTCAAGGGCTTTAGGTGGGGGCAGGGTCACCACTGAAGGCTGAGTGCTCAGTTCCCCCAGGGACGTTAAGCTGAGCTACTCCAACGATGGACCCTGGCTGGGGCAGTAGCCACCACTGCCCCAGCCAGTTTACTGGGGCTGGGACTAGGGGAGAACTGTGCTCCCTTCTCACTCTGGCTGATAAAGTCCTCTCACTGACCTTTGGCTCCTGTGGATTAAGGGATCTGTGAACCCCTACTGCCAGGGATCCTGCTCCTGAAGCCTGCTCTGGTCCTGCTCCTCCTGGTGCTGCACAGCCAAGGCTGGACTGGGCTCGACTCTGTGTCCAGTGCAACAGACCTTTCTTGTCAGCCCTCTAGGTCACCCTGGGCTGGAAATCTCCTCCACTCCATCGTTCTGTGGCTTCTGCTACTCTAGAATTTATTGAGAGTCTTTGTTTACGGGTATTTTCTGGGCTGTAGTTCAAATACTTTGGCCACAAAATGTGAAGATGGTGTAGACTGGAAAATGTACTGATATTGGGAGAGATTGAAAGCAAAATGAAACAGTGGATGAGATGTTTAGATGATATTATGGAAACAATGAAGATGCATTCAGTGTATAGACTTGGAGAAATAGCAGAGAATAGAAGAATCTGGTGTCCTATGATCCATGGGGTTTTGAAAAGATGGATACAACTGAACAAATAAACAATACTAATATTTCTCACATACATACACTAAGAAGTAAAATGTGGAATCTATTATTTGTACACCCACAACTAAAAAGACACTGCAAATGCAGAGTCAAGTCCAGAACTGAACCTTGGGAAGAAAAAGGTGATATTACTTTTTGAGATATTTCTATTTCATTTTTGACACTCTGAGTGCTTTGCAAGCCTTAATCTCATATAAATGTGAGATGCTAGTTCTCCTCCTCCTCCTCTGCCTACTCCAGCAGCAGAAGCAGTGGCAGCAATCATTATTTTCTACTCCATACCCTAGGACAATAGTGGTGTTGTTGCTGCTGTAATTGTTGTTTACATTAGAATTTTAGGTTAATATAGAAGAAATCTTTGAGATTACCTAGTTCTATTCATGTTTTGCAGATGAGATAACTGAGGCCTAGAGAGGCTAAATGTCTTCCTGAAAGTCACATAAGTAGGAAATAAGAAAACTGCCATTTCAACGTGTATTTCCATGTTAAAAATCCATTCAATTGAATGGAATGAAATAAAATTGAATTGGAATCCCGTGACTCATGGGCATTCAGTATGCATCTGCCAAATGAAGAAGGAATGAATGGATCTCATTGTGATCAGTGAGCAATGAGCAATGTAGATACTTTAACTGCAAGATTTAGCTTTAATTGACCCTTGTCTGGAGAGAAATCTCTTTGGAGGATTTTTTTTTTACTCTGAATAACTCTAGTCTGAATGTGTTTTGCCTATGCCCTGATAAGGCACCAAACTTGCCACTCCCCAGGGTTTGACTCAGCAATGATTTCCTGCTGTGTTAATTATCACTGCCTCTCAAAGGCACTAATTAAACTGAATTGAGCCAGCATGGTGCATAATGCAGTCTGGGTAGCTGTCTAAAGCCAGCCTAAGAGCTAAGTGTAAAAAGTGAAATGAAGAGCAAGGCAGCAAGGTCAGGGAACTGAGTCTAAGATCCCATAAAGTCCTGCTTCCTCTTTTGCCTCTAGTCCACAAGAGTCTCAGTTATAGTTCCCTTCAGAGTATTTTTCAAAATCCTCTTGCTCACAAAGTTCACTTACATGAACCTTTTCTCTTTTCTCTAACAATTAACTACATTGCACTCATCACCTCCATTCTCCTCTTCTCAGTAGGCTACTACAATACCAATATTTCTATATAGCTTATGACTGGAAGTGTCCCCCCCCATTCCCAACCTAAGGGCCTAAGAAAATCAAATAAAATAAATTAAGGGGGAAAATAACATATTACAGAGAAAGAGTTTGTAACTTTGAAAAAAAAATTTCTGTGTCCCAGATGCCCTTAGAAATCTGCTAAATTCTATGGAATCTGTCTCAATAATATTTTTAATGAATATAATAAAATACATATATTACATATAAAATCTATTTTACTGTTTTTTTTAAATTTTAAATTATTCTAAAACCCACCAATTTACATTCTGATATTGAAGGTTATTTTGTCTCAGCAATCCATTGTTTCCAGACCTGCTTGTCAATCAGTATTAGGAAAGATTTCACCTAGTCTCCTACTTGTCCCACAGCCAAGTCAACCACTACCTGCAAGTTGTCATGTTTTTGCTACATTGGGGAAGAACTGAGTTGCAAGGGCTCAGCCTATTACTGAAGATGACATATCTAAAGTTTCTTAAAGTTACCTTTAAAAGTGGCCCCTCCTTGAAACTATTCCTGTTTTTCAGTTGATCAACATATCAAGCCATTGCTAATTTGACTTACAATAAAAGTTTTTTAAATCTCTTTATCTTGAATTTTACTTAGAGTGAGAACCCAAACAAAGAATTTTCTTTTTAACACTAAAATTAAGGGGAGGCAAGTCTGGGAAACCTGTTACAGACGTAAAAGAGATCTTTCCCTTGGGAAGATATGTTATTTTCTCATGTGAGTTCCCATAAGAAAGAGGGAAAGGAGAAAAAAATGAACAATTGAAATTTGTGAAAACAATGCTTTGCTCTCTAGATTTTACCAGAAAAATAAAGCAATTCATTAGAAATGTGTTAGATCTGTCTCCTCCACAACTGTCTGTATGTATGAAACAAAGGAATGGGTCTGTCTTCAAGCATTTATATAATCTTTTACTGTATGGGAATCATTGTGCTAAGCTTTATGGATACAAAGCAAGACAACAATCCTTGAGGGCAGGGACTATCATCTCTCTTTCTTTGAAATCTCCATTCTTAACTAGGTGATAAATAAATATTCGTTTGTTGACTGAGTATGAGAGTACTGTAGATGTAAGTTGGAATCTTAATAACTGTTTGCTAATTAAGAGAATTCTAACTTTGCCTTTTTACCTACCACATTTTTCTCCTTGATAAAATTAATTGCAAGTGCAGTAGTAAGTGTAGAGTTAAACTGAAAGTGTGTAATTGCTGCCTATTTCAATATCTAGTAATATTTATATTCAAAAACAGGCAAGTTAGAGCAATCCACTCAGTTGGAGTTTTACAATTTCCTTTTTCCAAAGTCACAAAAACCAACTATGTTTGTGATGTCCACAGTCAGCTACACACCTCAGGAAAGGAAAAGTTAAAATGAAAGTGAATTTGTCTGTGTACATTTCCAGAAAAAGACACCATTGATTGCATCATGATCAAATGATTTTCAATGAGATTTGAGGTATGAACATTGCCTTTTTTTATTTTTGGTAAAATTTGAAGCTTTCTCTAGAAGACAAAAGTATTTGGGCAATAATTTACTTTAAGAAATTTAAAAATGTTTATTTTCTTTACTTTTGAAAATTTTTTGAGGATTTTCATTGGAAGTTCTAAAATACTAAGCAGCAAACCATGAATTATTTGGACGTTAATTAAAATGGAAAGGCAAAATGGAAAGAGGACTGGTCTTCGAGCTTGAAAAACATAGACTAAAGACTTTACCTCCATAGTTGCTGGTATCATGACACTGGAAAATCTACTTTATTTCTTTGCTTCTTATCAGTAAAATGGGAATAATAATTTCCTTCCTAACGCTATTGAGATAAAAGTTCTTTGAAACCTTAAAGGATTATAGAAATGTAAACTGTTATTTTAACCTACACATTTGAAAGATAGGATTTTTTAAATTTGCTTTTCATTTTAATGTTATACTTTAGGTGTACTTTTCCAGCATATTTGTTAGTCAGGGGATAGGAAAAGATAAGTATAATTTTTATTATTTAATATAGCCAAATGTCTATTGCCTTAGGTGCTTTTAGATAAGTCACCAAATAATTGGGGGGGGGGGGAGAATCAGGCATTGCTACTTTATTATTTACATTATTACAACAAAAAAAAATGATTGAGCCAAAAAAAGATGATAATGGCAAGCCTTTGCCTAATTTCTTATTTCTACAAAATATTGCATAATTTATACATGGTTTGAGGAATCCATTGATGAAATATGAAAAATAGAATTGTCTGGCCTCTTTGCAAACAATATTTTACATAGACAATATTTTACAATTACAAATTTGATGAAAAGGAAGAGAGAATATATGGTTCTTCTGTATTTATTAATAATGTGTTGACCATATAAAAAATAAAGCATTTGATGGGGTAGAACAAAATGTTCTCTCAAAAGTTCTTCTACAAAATATGTCTCATGCATGCTTTAAGATCATAAAATATTGAAGATAATACAATAGAGAAAACTTTATCTAATACTCTGATCATTAATTGTGCTATAAAACAGGTCTATATGAAAGTGTTAAATCTTTACCGTGTAAGGTATAGTGTGCTGTGTTGAAGATATAGAGAAATTAATAAGAACAGTCCCTGCTCTTAGTTAGCTTAAATTCCCATGAGAAAGATAACATGTAAATAAATAGATATCACACATAAACACACACATGCAAAGTAAAACATAGTGACTTTACACAGAAAACTACCAGCCACTGAATGAAAGATAAAGGCCTATAGAAGGTGTTATTCGATCTAAATTTTGAAAGAAATCAGTCATTCTTACAGACATAGGTATGAAATGTTAGTCAAGGGGCACCCCCCCCACAAAGGGAAATTAAGTGTCATATGTATGAATCAACAAGCAGGCTAGCATGCTTTACTTTTTTTCCTTTGAGGGGGAGGAGGGTTACATATTATATAATGTATAAGTAGACTAAAAAAGATAAGAAGGAGTCCAACTGTGAAGACCTGTACAAGCCAGAGGAGTATCTATTTGATTCTGGAGGTCACAGTGAACTACTAGAGTTTATTGTGTAGGGAGGGGTGACATGATCAGCTTCATATTTTATGAATATCAGCTTTTGACAGTTATATGAAGGATGGTGTATAATGTAGAGAAACATGAGATAGGAAACACATTGTAATAGTTCATGCGAAAATTGATGAGTGCCTCATCTAGTCAAATGGATAATGAGAAGGGAAAATATATGATATATGTTGTAGAGATAACATATGCAATATTTGTCAACTGGTTCTGTGGTGTGACTGAGAATGTGGAGTCAAAGATGACACCAAAGTTGTGAACTTGGATGACTGGAAGGCTAGTTGGGACTCTGATAGTATTAGGAAATTGTGAAAATGGTTGCTTGCCAAAAGTGTCTGTCATGGAGGGCATCCAGTACAAAGTTCAAATGAAGAAAGATTTTCTATAGATGATGAGCTCCTCCAGATGTTCCTGTTTATGAATGCCATTTTGTTAATTGCATCAAGACTTGGAATATTGTACTTTCCTAAATGAGGTTGATGATTACTCAAATGAATTCAATCTAACTATGCACTGTGGAAAAGCAAAGTGGATAAAACAAATTGGACTATGATTTGTTTTTGGACAGACACTATATAATACACATATCTTGTACAGACACTACAGATGGACACAGGGCTCAGTACAAAACAGAAAAAAAAGAGCTTGCATTACATTTGGTGAAACACAAAGTACTTCTGATAAACGAGATTCCCACCTCTCAAAAAAAAACCACATTTTGAGCCCCAGTATTCTTTTGATTGTAATCAAACCTACCAACTTAGGGAAATTAAAATTTTGAGTCATTCAAATGACAATAGTGACACTAAAAATACCAAAGGTTGTATATAGATTGCATTGTATCTCTGACAAAAGAAATGCACAAAAAAGGTCTATAAAAGATATCACCCAAGGGATATATTGCTAGAAGATGTAGCTGGGTTAACACATTACTATGCATTGGGACTAACCTGATGTTAGGGGCTGTAGAAGAAGGCACCCAACTTCAAAAGTGTATTATCTATAGAGCATGGAAGGGATCACATTCCCAGAAATGGTCCATGATGAGAAAGTGTGGGTGAATTATGATGTGCTTCTTAGTTGTAACATTGAATTGTGGCAAGATAGCACAGTGGATAGAGTACTTGAAATCAAGAAGAGTTAATTTTATATACAGTCTGAGATGCTAGCTATGTAACCCTAGGCAAATCACAACCTATTTGCCTGTTTCCTCAGTGGTAAAAATGGGGATATGACAACCTGTCCCTCCCAGGGTTCTTGTGATGATTAAATGAATATGATAATATTTTTAAATTGTTAGCACGGTGCACTTCATAAGGACTACAAAAATACTTCTTCCATTCTCTTCTATTTTTTCCACTTATCATAGACAGATGCATTTTTATGTTAAAGTTAAAAAAAAACATAATTAAGGACACCACCTTTTGAGAAACATTTTTCAACTCTAGAGCAGATAATTTCAGATATGGGAAACTATAGCAAAGGCATGGAAATGGGAGGTAAAATGTTGTAAAAACTGATAAGTTAGTAGGCTAGTATGGCTAGATCCTTGGCAACTGGCCTTCTTGAAGGACCTCAGACAAGATGTTCCATTAATCAAGTCTACATTTTCACTAGCCAATTTGTGTGCCTAAAATTATTTCCCATATTGTTTCTCTTTCTGGATTCCCTGAGTTCCTTGAAGTCTCAGATAATATTTCATCTTCTGCAAGAAATATTTTGTGATCCACCTTAACATTAGTGATTTCCCTCTGACATTATCTCCAATTCTTCCTGTAAGTGTTTTGTTTGTCTATTATCTCCTTCAGCAGATTACAAGCTCCGTTAGAACAGGGATTATTTCAACCTTTCTTCATATTCCTAGCACTTAGCACTGCACCTAGCATATTAAAGCCCAATAAATGCTTTTTGACTCGATCACAGAAGGGATTAAAAAGGGAGAAATGAACAAGGTTGTAAAGGAATCTAAATGTCAAATTGGCCATGTTGTTTTTTATCTTAGAAGTTACAGAGAAGCACTGGAGTTTATTGAGAAAGGAGAATAACATATTCAGACATTTTCTTTAGGGAAATCATTCTGATACCTGAATAGAGAAAAAAATCACAGTGAAGAAAAACTTAAGGTAAGGAGACCAATTTAAAGGCTATTGCAAATAGTCCAAGTATTAGTTGATAATAACCTGAACTAGAGGAATGTTTAAATAAGTAGAAAAGGGGAGCAAGTATCTAAAAGTTATTATGGAGATAGAAGAGAAAATATTTCCTAAAAGGTTCAATAAAGAGAGTAAGATAGGTGAAGAAAGGAACACACCAACACTGAAAACCTGGGTGACTGGAATAATGATGCCTCTTGGAGTTTTATGTAGTAATGGGAATTTGGAGATCTATGGGATACCAAGTTTCAAATGTTTAAAAGGCAACCTACAAGAGAGAAAACAAACCATCAAAGGTCATTTAAGCCCATCTCTACTGAGATCCAGAAAATTAATGACTTGTTCAAGGTTACAGATGTAATGAGAGGCAGAGCTTTGATGTGAATCAATACACAAACAGATGTTTACACAGAAACTCAGAGGTTCAAGTGTCTTCAGAGTATACCTAGTCCAATCAAAATCTGACCATGGATCCATTATAACTAGCAAGTAACAAGTGACCATTCAATCTTTCCTTGAAGACCTCTGGTTTAGCTACCCAATTAACATTTGAATAGTTCTAGTTTTAAATTTTTTTTCTTCTTTCATCAAGTCTTAGCTTCCTTATTTTTTGCAACTTCTACTTTTTGTTCCTATTTATGCTGTCCTGGGAATATTTTGTCCATTTCCCACATTTGGAATAGATACCTTCCTTATCATCTTCATCTCTTAAAATTCTTCCCTCCTGGACTTTAGGAAACATTCTATGATGACCCAGCTGATAATTGTTTTTTATTATTAAAATTCTACATGGCATTTTCCCTAGAACTTGTCTGAATTCTATTTCACAATCTATATTATATTTATTTCTTATATTGTTCACTTTTAAAATAGAAACTCTTTGAAAGACTGTCATCTTTCCTTCCTTTTATCACTCCATTCCCCTCCTATCCACATGTCTTTCATGTAAGAAAGAATTTGTTTGCTGAGGTTCTTTTTGTTTTTTAAGAACTGTAGCAAGAAACTATGAAGTCTCCTGGCTAAATCTTGAGTTTGTCAGGAGAAATACTAAGTCTGGTCAACAAATATCAGTCCAAAAACCAAAAAATGTCATTTCAAAGACTTCTAGGGTTCCACACATTGATAATGTCTTGCTTACTATGTCCTTGGTGTTTTTATTACCTTTAAGAGAATTGAATACATTGTACATAAAAGCATATGAAATGGAAAAAGCAAATGTATCATCTCTGGATACGTGGGCTCTGGATAGTAGACATGAATGGAAATGGAACTCTAAGGTCAAACTATAGTCATTTTCTGAATTCCTTTTCATTGGCAATGAAAGACATATATGGTCAAAACCTATATTTTGACCTCTTTATCCAGAATCTAGAGATGGCATATTTTAATCTGAAGAAACATCTCCAACAAACAAGAGAATTTTCCCGAGTACATATACGTTTATCACAAAAGTCAATGAGGTTTGTAAGCATTCCCTCCTGACCTGGGTTTCACTTTTCAGCAGATGGCATTATTCCAACAACTCATTTGATCAACCCCTTATTTAATGCTAATCAGGAATTCACCAAATGGCTCAGCAGAAATTGAGAAACTTTAGAAGATAGATCACTTGTCAAACCCTATATTCAGCATACAGATTTAACAATTAACCACAGGGAAGGAAAGGACAGAGGAGAGTAAAGCTCTATTTACAATACTTTTCAATCTTCTACTCATGGGAGTCTAGAGAGTGATCTGGGAGCCTAGAGAGTGATCTAACAATTTGGGAAGAAAAGAAAAAACTTTAGAGACCAATGAAAGAAAATGAATGAGATGAAGGAACTAGATTTTGTTGTTGTTGTAGTGTTGTTTTATTAATCTCTAAAGGAGATAAAAAATCATTGAATTAATCAGCAAACATTTTTTTCTGAGTAAGAATTATGAGTCAGACCCTGTGCTAAGTGCTGGGGATACAAAGTAAAGGCTAAAATAAACTCTATCCTCAATAGAACAAATTTGAATTGTATCCTCAAGGAGCTTACAAGATATTCTAGGGGGCAAGACAACAATTTAATAAGGAGGGAGACAGAGACAAAAAGACGGATGGAGAAGCAAAGAAAGGCAAAGAGAAATACAGAAAAAAAGAGAGAGATGGAGGAAAACAAGTAGAGAAAAGGAAGGGGGAGAAGTCAATTAGATGATATTCTAAGAGACAAAGGTATAAGCAGCTGAAAGATGGAGAAACTTATCCTGTAGAAAATATAATAGATTTAGAACTGGAAGGAATGTCAGAAGTCAGTTGTCTAATCAAGTTAACAAGCATAAATTGCCTTCTATGTCCTAGGTACTTGTATGATTTAATAGATGAAGATAATGAAGCCTAGAGAGGTCAAATGACTTACCTAATACACTCAGGTACACTGTATGTACATTTATTAAACTTCTGTGCAAAAAGTGAGACTTGTGCACTACCTTGAAAAATGTGACACTGCTTTACCAGGTTGCTCCAAGAAGCTATTTAGAAGGAAATTTGGAACTTTCTCATTTACTTACATACTGATTTCTAGTTATTTCCATGTCCTGATTTCCATAGAATTTAGGAGATGATACAATCCATTTTCTCATGTTTTTCACTTAATAGTAGAGATAAGGAAAGCTTCAAGCACTGTATTCCCAGGGGGAGAAATGGTCTATATAACCTAGATTAGGGGATAGTTCTCATCAATTTTTACCAACTTTAATCATGTGAGTAGCTTGTTTCATCCTTCTCTATAGTCATCACCAATGACTAAAAACTAATACCTCCTACCCAATTCAGATTTCTCTAACCTCACAAAATCATAGGACAACACAGTTTGAGAGTTAGAAGGGACCTACGTGGCCATGTAATACAATCAATATATGAAATGAATCAATTATAATGTAACCAATAATGGTTGTCTAGCCTTTGCTTGTGAAGAAATCCATCCATCACTTTTCAAGGTAATTCATTCCACTTTTTGATAGTTCTAATTAGTAAGGAGATGTTCCTAAAAAAAATTGAAATTTATCACTTTGAGAATTCTATCTATTGCCATTGATTCCAGCCTCTTGGGAAAAAAATAGTCTAATAGTCTAATCCCTTTTCCAAGTAGGATTATATGATTATAGATTTAGAGTTGTAAGGACAGTAGAGGTCATTGAGTCTAAGTCCCTCATTTTATAGATGAAGAATTCAGGACAAAAGAGGTGAAGTTATTTGTCCAGAGTCACACATAACATCCCTTCAAATATTTTAAGATAGATAGCATGTTTCTTTTGAGTCTTTAGCCCACCAGGCTGAATTTTTCCAGCTGCTTCAATTAATTCTCTTGTGACATGAACTCAAAGGCTTTAATATTTCTTGTTGTCCTTCAGTTTATCAATGCCTTTCATAAGCCAGAGCACTCAAAACTAAAAACAATACTTTATATGAGGCATTAATAGCACTTTTCAAAGTGGGGCTATTACCTCCTGACTTCTAGGAGCTAAGATTCTCATAATAAAGTTCAGGATTTCATTACCTTTTTTTGTTACTGTAGCACAGTACTGACTCGTATTTTCTGTCCAGTAAAACACCTAGTTAAAGTTTAAAACAACTGGTATCTAGCAATGTTTATCCTCTTTGTGCACTTGCATTATTTTCTTTTTTAAAAAAATTATCACACTTTGTTGTTGTTCAGTTACATCTAACCCTTTGGGACACCAGTGACCATACTTCAAGTTTTTCCTGGCAAAGATATTGGAGTTATTTGCCATTTCCTTCTTCAGTGGATTTAGGCAAACAGAAATTAAGTGACTTGCCCAGGGTTGCACAGCTAGTGTCTGAGGCTAGATTTGAACTCAGGTCTTCCATTACTTAAAGCCTAGCATTCTATCTACTAAACCATCTTGTGGTATCCACTGTACTACCACTGCCCACCCCTACACCCCTTTATTGGTACAGGGTGGACATGAGAGCATCTGCAAGACCATCCTTTTAAGGATGGTGCTCAGGAAAAAAACCTCACCATTCTTACCTGACAGCTGTTCCTTCGTACCTCTGATTAAAGAAAGTGGACATTGGATAGGAAACCACTTCACAATTTACCACTGGCTCTGTCATGGTGTGCTTGACAGAAACCTTTTTATCGCCCTTTCTTCTGTATTGTATTATTGAGGGCAGGAATGTTTTTTTGTTTGTTTTGTTTTGTTTTACTTTCTTTGTATCCCCAGTGCTTAGTACAGTGCCTGGTACATAGTGCTGAAAAAAAGGTTAATTGTGTGACTGATGCAAATGAAGAAAAAAAACACAACAAAAATGAATTAATCATAAGCATGAATGGTCTACCAAGATCAGTCTGATAGAAGGAACCAACAGAGAAACCACGATGTACAAATAAGCTATATACAGTTAAAATTGGGGTAGGAGGGTGGGAATCATCAAAGGAACTAAATTTAAGGAAGATCAGGAGAAACTTCTTGTAGAAGGTGAGTTTTAGCTGAGACTTGAAGGAAGTCAGAAAGTGAACATAAAGATGGAGAGCATGGAAAACATACAGTGAAAGTACTTGCAGTTGGGAGAGTATCTTGTTTAAGAAATATCAAGGATCCAGTGCCACTAGATCACAGACTATATGTGCTAAGGAAAGGACTCAAGATATAAGAAAACTGGAAACGTGTGTGTATTTATAGGTTTGGGTTATAAAGTGTTTTGAAAGTAAGTTTGAGGATTTTATATTTGATACTGGAGAAAAGAAAGAAAAAATAGGTCCAACCAAATCCTTTCTGTGATTCAAACATGGACTAAAATCAGGAGAAACAAAATCAAAGGGAAAAAACTCTAGACCAGTACCTTTAGTCAATATCAATATAACTAAAAAAAAAAATAACATAGATGCTACAGCAATGTAACACAAGGATTATAAACTATAGATCGGTTGGATTTATCCATGCAAGAGTAAATTGCTTCAATTTTTGAAAAACTATAAAATAATTGATAATGTTAATTGTTGGATAAAAAAAGTCATATTAAAGGTACAAAAAAAGCTTTTGAAATTATAACTGATATTTCTTTTTTAAAAGCACTAAAAATAGAAATCAAGAGATCTTTTCTTATATGATAATTAGTACATACATAAAATCTATGACCAGCATTTTTACAGTTTTGGAAAGCTGAAATTTTTTCTAAGAAAATCAGAAAGAAGTAAAATATGTTCATGTCCATGTACAGATATCTTTTGAAATAGTCCTAGAAATAATAGTCATGACAAAACTCACCCTCCAACTAAAGAAAAAACAGAAATCAACAAAATAAGAATAGGGAGAAAGAAACAATGCTATTTTATTTTATGGATAATATAAATATCTACTAAGAGAAATCTAGATAGTAAATTTTAATTGAGGCAATAATTTCAACAAATTTGTAAGCCAAAAGATAAATCCACATAAATTGTTTACATTTTTATTACCAATAAAACTCAATAGGAAAGGAGAAAAAGAGATATTTCATTTAAAATAACTACAAAACACATTCAACATTTGAGAATCTATCTATAATGATAAATTGAAAATACACAAATACAAACTGAATGCTTATGGTGATAAATAAAAACCTAAATAATTGAGAATTCATCACTGATAAGCTGAGTCAGTGCAATAAAACTGACAATTCTATATAAATAAATTAATTTATTTAATGCCATATCACTCAAATTTATTTAATTTTGTACTAATCAAACTACCAAAAGATTACTATATTAAAGTAGGAAAAGAATAATTCATCTGACATGAGAAAAAGTCAATGATTTCATAAGAAATAAATAATGAGAAGAAAAAGTTGGAAGGAAAAGAATCTGTTAATACTAGATCTCACACTATAATAAAAAGTAGTAATGATTTGATTCTGATAAAAACAATGGAGATATTAATCAGTTAAACAGAATAGGTATGCAATAAATAATGCAAACAACCAAATAAATCCCAAGACCCTTGCTGCTTGAAGGTAAAGGACATATTAAGCACGAAAAGTGCTGAGAAAACTGGACAACATGTTGACAAAAATTAAGCTTAGAGCAACACCTCATAGTATATACTAAGATAAGTCATCCAAATATAAAAAGGCATATAAACAAATCACAGGAATAAGAAAGAACTTAACTTTCAGATCTATGGAGAGGAAAAGAGTACGTTACCAAAAAGATGAAGACTATGAAGAAAGAGACAGTTCTCAAAGAAAGAAATACACACTTTCCATAATTATATTGAAAGAAAAATTGCTTAAGGTCATTAATAATTAGAGAAATACAAACTAAAGCAACTCTAAGGTTCTATCTCACATCCATAAGTTTAACAGAGTTGAAAAAAAAAGAAAGGAAAGCGGTAAAATTTGAGGACGTGCAGGAAAATATAACCATAAATACACTCTTTTTTTTTTTTCTTTTGGGTTTAAATGCTTTTTATTTTAGACAACCTACATGACATATTTTTAAAAACAATGCCTCCACTCCAAATAAATCAAGGTCAAAAATAAATGAATAAAGCTCAAGATGACATCAGTCCAAGTGTGTCCAAGTCCTGGTGTTGTGTAGATGACAAAAAGCGGCAGCCAGTTATGATGACAGGTGACTCAAAGTAATCAGCTTGAATTTGTTAACATTTCTCCATTTCTAAACCATCCTTAAAGAAAATCATATATGGAGTCACATTATCCTCACGGAAGTCCAAGAGAGCCACCATGCCATCTGGATTCACGTTTTCGCCTATGATGTGTTTGTTCTGTTCTGCAGCTCCCATCATAAAAGGTTTTACTCTCTCTGGCTTGTGTTCTTCAATTCTGACCTTGATTGATTTCATGTAGTCTTTGATATACTTTTTTTAGGATTCTTTTGTGAAACTAGTTTCTTGCAGATGATGGTTTATTACTCTGTCAACTCCAGTGATTACAGTGGCATCAGTTCCTTCACCCTCAGGACCTTCAGCAGAGGCATTTCCACCGATTAGTGAATCATCAATGGTACCCTCTGTCCTACTTACCATATTCCCGTACACCTCCAGGCACAGCATGTTCGCGATCTCCCAGATCTTGTAAATGTCGGAGAACATTTCATCATGGCTGATGAGGTCCCTGTAGATGATCATGGCTGCGGCAGGAGGGAGGTGGCAGCGGCGGCACTAGAGCTGCGGGGGTGTGGAGCTCGGTGTGAGCGCGATGCAGCAGGAGCAGCCCTTGGGGGTGGAGGGGGTAGCAGGCGGAAAAGCCATTAATATACTCTTGAGGGAATTGTAAATTGGTTTAGGTATTCCTAAAAGTAACATGGAATTATGCCCCAAATTTCACATAACTTTTGACCCAGATATACATTTATTAGACTCGAATCACAAATCTATCAAAGCAAGATCAATAATACATGCATGTACAATAATATTTTTAATAGCTGATTTTACAGAGGCAAAGATCTGGAAACAAAGATGAGTGACCATCAGTTGAGGAACTGCTTAACGTATATGGAGGTAATGGAATATCAATATGCTATGAGACTTGATGGAAGGGAAAATTGAATAGAAATCTAGGAATTCAAACTAATGGGGATTGAAGTAAGAACAGGAAAACAATTTGCACGATAATAAAACACCACAAAGGAAAAAAAAAATTCCAAAATACTTAAAACCTCCGATCAATGCAATCACCAAAAACAGTTTCAGAGAGCCAAAGACAGGAAGGTGATGAATTCAGAATTGAGAAAACAACCCAAATCTTTAGACTTAGCCTATTTGGGAGTTTGTCCATAACTATTCATGTGTATTACAAGAGTCTTTTTCATGATTTTTATTATATCACTTTGTTTTCAATGGATAAGGAAAATCAGAGGGAAAGAGAATGTGACACTGGACAAGTTACTTAAGACTGCTTCAATTTCTTCATTTGGAAAATAGAAATATAATAGCATCTAAATTTCAGGATTCCAGTGAAGCTAAAATAGATACTATATTAAAATCACTATATAAATGCTAGCTATTTCATGTAAAAATCATGGAATTTTCCCAACTGTCTTGAAGATTTCTGCTTATATATGGTTTTTTTCCTCCCAGAAAAATATTAACTCCTTGAGAGCAATCAGTTAAAAAATATTTAAGCATTTTTTTTTTTTTGCTTAGTTCAATTACAACATCAGAAGCCTTCCTGGAAGTCCACAAAGTGAAAACTATTTTCACAATAATGCTAAGATGTTTTAATTTCAGCACAATAAACACTGATAGATAATGCATATAGTTATAAGCTCTTTGAAGGTCCTCAAAAATTGTTAAGTTTGAAAAGAGGTACTGAGAAGAAAAGTTTGAGAATCACTAATTCTCAAACTGATATTCTTGGTGGTAGGGGAACCACATTGTTTTCTTACCTCATCCTATGACCAATGGTGGTTTCATAAGATGATATCAAGGCAAGCCATTGAAAGACATTATTTTTGGTTGAAAGAAAGAAAAAAAGCATGTATATTTTCTTAGGACAATATTATGTTGAAAACATTTAAGGTGGGGCACAGTTATTAGGCTAAGGGATAAAATGTTTTGAGTGTGAGATCTAGATGTACCTCTTATATAGAGGTATAAATTAGGGTAAGGTATTTTTCTTTCAAACTTTTTTTTTCCAACTAATCAAATGGGAAGAGTGTTATTTGTCATAACTGTGTGTTTGGGATGCAATGAGATACTTTATTTTAAAATGATGTCTGTCTTGCCTTTGAGAGAAACGGCATTAACACATGCCTCAAATGAAATGTATCAACAATAGATAAAGGTCAGAAGGCAATCTACCTGAAAGGTTAGGACAGGAACAACTCAGACTGACTTATTTGAAATTGAATTCCCTAAGTATTTATTACGCACTTATGCCATGCAAGGCACCGTTTTGGGTATTGGGCATACAAGAATTAAAACAACAAAATCTTTGCCCTCAAGAATCTTGTACTCTAGTATGCAGATAATACATATAAAATAACAATCATAATATCAACAATATTATATTACCTCAAAGATCTATTTTGTCAGGTTGCATGTTTTGTGAATCACCACATTTTCTCCCAACAGCAGGGGCATTGAAAGACAGAATTTGGTCTCAATTAGCAATGATCACTAATCATGGTGTGTGAATCACTTGCAGGGAATACCAGCAAATACCAAAAAAAAAAAAAAAAAAATGGACTTCCCCCCCTCTCTACAGACATATGTGGTATGATGCCAACTTCAAATGATAACACATCTTCTTTTAGTTATGGATGTCTTCAGATCTTATCACACTCCCAGTGCTACCCCAAACGCAAAAATACATTTCTAAAATCATAATGTACATTAAGGGAAAGAAGAGTATTTTTATTCAATTTAATATAAATTTGATTTATGCACATGTTTCCTTTTAGAAGTGATACTTATCTATACAAATATTGAACTGTGTAAAAACAGCCAGCTCCTGAGTTTGCTTAAGATGTCCTGTTGATTACTCTCTTTTTATACAAATTAGCATCTTGCTACTAAAAGGGATGCTACACCGTATGGGTTATATTAAACAGCTACTTGAAAATCAATGGATTTTACTGGCTCTTTCAGCTGAGAGATAGTTTTTGGTTTCATACTGCCTTGTAGTAAATGTAGATCAAACTAGACGTATCTATTCTTTTTTCCAAATAATGAATTACAGAAGGAAATAAGTAGAGAACAGGTATGTGTTATGTTTCTATTATCCCTTATAAACAAACTTAAATACCCAAATAAACAACAGAGGCATAAGCCTCAAATGAATTCATTTGCCCTACAGCCAAACTCATGTATTATGTTGTCCAAATGGAGCCTCAGACCTTTAATTACCAAAGTGGATCATGCTTAAATCCTGGTGTGTAACATACATTTTCTAGAAGGACAAGATTAACTCAGACATACAAACAGAAAGCTTTCTAGTATGAATACTGTGAAATCACTGGAAAATACTGCTCCTTAGAGAATACATAGGCATTAAGCTTAGGGAAAAAAAAGGGGAGATCCCAAAAGCATTAGTTTAGTGTTTAAACTTTGGTATGTTTATTAGTAAGCTACATAGTTAGTCAGCTGGTCCATCCCAAACTCTCAAAGAGAACAACATTGGAATGGTGGCTAGTTTTGTTTGGGAGCAATAATTAGATAACCATTACAAGGGGGTGATATAAAAAAGGACAATGATAATTTTTTTGACAGCATAACAGATATGCAGAAAGATGAATAAAACAAGCAAGATACCCTAACCCTCATCTCTATTTAAAATGGGAAATTAGTGAAAGATATAAAAATGGGGCCTGAGAAATAATAGAACAAAATAACTTATTTGTGCATATACACAAATATAAATCTATGTACACAATATAGGTATATAATGTGTATGTGTATATATATGTATATATATATACATATATATACACACACATATGTGTTTGTGAATATATATGTATATATTCCTACGTGTATAAATGTACATAAATGCATTTATGTATGAATGTATGTGTATGTTTATACACGGGTATACCTCTAATATATTTAATCACATTCATTCAGTAAGCATTAATACAGACCAACTTCTTGAATGGTGCTGGGCTAAGGAATGGAAATTCTAAGACAAAAACAAAATATAGCCCCTGACACAAAGGGGTTTATATTCTTTTGTATATATATGCATATATGCATATATATGTATATATGTATATATGTATGCACATATATATACACATACACAAATACCTATATAAATATATGCACACATATGTGTATATATATGCATATATGCATGTGTACATGTGTATGTACACACATATGTGTATGAATATATGCCTATGTGTCTGTCTGTGCATATGTGTGTAGTCATACCTGGAGAAATGAAGATAAGCTTCCCATAGCAGAAGACACTTCAGCTGAATTTTTTTAATGTAAATATTAACAAAGTAGAAATGGAGTACAGCTGAGGCAGGGAAAATGTAGTGACACAGACATAGGTTATTGCTGATTTTTTAAAAAAGGTGTAAATACCCAACAATGAAGGAAAATTTTATTCTGGATCCAAGTCTCACTATCAGGAAAGAACTAATTACTGACACATAGTGAGTTCTTAGTAAATTGTTGAGTTGTCTGAGTGGCATGGGAATAATGGACAACTTAGGAGAAAGTTACTATTCTATACTAGAATTCATGATAAAAATGTTTTTTAAAAATGACCAAATTTGGGAGGTGGAGCCAAGATGGGGGAGTAGAAAGACACATATAAGCTAGCTCCAAACCCACAGCCCATAAATTATCTGTAAAAAAGAACTCCCAACAAACTCTGGAACAGCAGAAGCCAAAGAACAACAGAGCAGATGAGATTTCTATTCCAGAGAGCCCTGAAAACCTGACGCAAAAGGTCTGTCATGCTGCGGAACCAGAACCTAGCCCAGCCCTGCCTTGGCCATGCAGAGCTGAGAGTAGCAGATCCGAGCAGGCTTCAGGGACAGAATATCCAGCGGCCACGTGGGTCCCTCCACCCACGGGCCCCAAAGGTTGGTGAGAGGGTATTCTCGGCTTGCTGAGAGGGGAGTGGGGTGCACCATAACTCAGGCCCCTTTGGGAGGCAGCAGCAGAGGTGGGAGCAGACAAGGGCTCCCCAAGCAGGCAGGAACCCAGATCCATTGTTGAAGGTCTCTGCATAAACCCCGTGAGGGAACTGAGTCCAATGTGGTGGCCCTGCCCCCACCTGAGCACCTGAAGCTGGGAAGCAGCATTTGAATCTCAGACCCCAAGCACTGGCTGAATGGATCTGGAGGTGTGGTGGGTGTGAAGAGGACATTCAGAAGTCAAGTCACTGGCTGAGAAAATGCCCAGAAAAGGGGGAAAAAAAATAAGATTGTAGAAGGTTACCTTCTTGGTGAATAGATAATTCCTCCCTTCCATTCTGATGAGGAAGAACAATGCTTACCATCAGGGAAAGACACAGAAGTCAAGGCTTCTGTATCCCAGCCCACCCAATGGGCTCAGGCCATGGAAGAGCTCAAAAAGGATTTTGAAAATCAAGTTAGAGAGGTGGAGGAAAAACTGGGAAGAGAAATGAGAGGCATGCAGGTAAATCATGAAAAGCAGGTAAACACCCTGCTAAAGGAGACCCAAAAAAATGCTGAGGAAAATAACACCTTGAAAAATAGGCTAACTCAATTGGCAAAAGAGGTTCAAAAAGCCAATGAGGAGAAGAATACTTTCAAAAGCAGAATTAGCCAAATGGGAAAGGAGGTTCAAAAGCTCACTGAAGAAAATAGTTCTTTCAAAATTAGAATGGAACAGATGGAGGCCAATGACTTAATGAGAAACCAAAAAATCACAAAACAAAACCAAAAGAATGAAAAAATGGAAGATAATGTGAAATATCTCATTGGAAAGACCACTGACCTGGAAAATAGATCCAGGAGAGACAATTTAAAAATTATGGGACTACCTGAAAGCCATGATCAAAAAAAGAGCCTAGACATCATCTTTCATGAAATCATCAAGGAAAACTGCCCTGAGATTCTAGAAGCAGAGGGCAAAATAAATATTCAAGGAATTCACAGATCTCTGCCTGAAAGAGATCCAAAAGGAGAAACTCCTAGGAACATTGTGGCCAAATTCCAGAGTTCCCTGGTCAAGAAGAAAATATTGCAAGCAGCTAGAAAGAAACAATTCAAGTATTGTGGAAATACAATCAGGATAACACAAGATCTAGCAGCTTCTACATTAAGGGATCAAAGGGTGTGGAATATGATATTCCAGAAGTCAAAGGAACTAGGACTAAAACCAAGAATCACCTACCCAGCAAAACTGAGTATAATACTTCCGGGGGATAATTGGTCTTTCAATGAAATCGAGGACTTTCAAGCATTCTTGATGAAAAGACCAGAGATGAAAAGAAAATTTGACTTTCAAACACAAGAATGAAGAGAAGCATGAAAAGGTAAACAGCAAAGAGAAGTCATAAGGGACTTACTAAAGTTGAACTGTTTACATTCCTACATGGAAAGACAATATTTGTAACTCTTGAAACTTTTGAGTATATGGGTACTGGGTGGGATTACACACATACACACACACACATGCACATGCCCACGCACACACACATAAAGAGTGCACAGAGTGAATTGAAGAGGATGGGATCATATCTTAAAAAAATGAAATCAAGCAGTGAGAGAGAACTATATTGGGTGGAGAAAGGGAGAAATTGAATGGGGCAAATTATCTCTCATAAAAGAGGCAAGCAAAAGACTTATTAGTGGAGGGAAAAAGAGGGGAGGTAAGAGAAAAACATGAAATTTACTCTCATCACATTCCACTAAAGGAAGGAATAAAATGCACACTCATTTTGGTATGAAAACCTATCTTACAGTACAGGAAAGTGGGGGATAAAGGGATAAGCACGGTGGGGGGGATGATGGAAGGGAGGGCATGGGGAGGAGGTAGCAATTTGAGGTCAGCACTCATGGGGAGGGACAGGATGAAAAGAGAGAATAGAAGTAATGGGATATAGGATAGGATGGAGGGAAATATAGTTAGTCTTATACAACATGACTATTATGGAAGTTATTTGCAAAACTACACAGATATGGCCTATATTGAATTGCTTGCCTTCCAAAGGGAAGGGATGGGGAGGGAGGGATGAAGAGAAGTTGGAAGTCAAAGTTTTAGGAACAACTGTCAAGAACTGTTCTTGCTACTAGGAAATAAGAAATACAGCTAAAGGGGTATAGAAAGTTATTTGGCCCTACAGGACAAAAGAGAAGATGGAGAGAAGGGCAGAGAGGGATGATAGAAGAGAGAGCAGATTGCTGATAGGGGCAATTAGAATGCTCGGTGTTTTGGAGTGGGGGAGGGGAAAAAAGCAGAGAAAATTTGGAACCCAAAATTTCTTGAAAGTGAATGTTAAAAGTTAAATAAATAAAAAAAAAAATGACCAAATTTTTGCAAATATGCTAGATTTAGAAAAGGTGATATCAGCAGGTTCAAAGAAAAGATGTGCATGATTGTATGATCTAAAATGGTTAAGGAGAAAACTATCGGATGGGAGAGTATCAAAAATAAAGATAGGAAAACATAAAAGAAAAGAGAAAAATGGAATATGTCTGAATCAATTATCAATAAACTTTTATTAAGAGCCTACTACATGCTTGGCGTTCTGTTAAGTGTTATGGGTAAAAACAAGAGGTAAATGTTCATCTCTGCTTTCAAGGAGCTTTCATTATAATGGGGGAGACATCAAGCCAAATACATGTACACATGTATGTGTGTATGTGTATGTATATACACATATGTGCTTATGTATATGTATATGTGTATGTACAAGACAAATAATAGATAAACTAAGGGACACCCTTGATTAATTAAATAGAGGGAAGCCATACAGGTAAACATGTTCAGATTGAGGAACAGGTTGATGAAAACTGGTTATCATCTAAAAAAATCAGTTTGTTCTGACAGATTCAATAGACATTGAGAATGTTCCAGTAAATCTCAGAAAGAACAATTTGTGTGAGAGGAGAGCACTTGGACTTTCCCCTGCTGGCACCAAAACTACACTTATTGACCTAACACACCTCTTTCCCATGCACTTGATGCTTTTCTCCCTCTTTTCAGTGCTATGGAAATCTAGGCTTTAGGCTGAAGAAATTTATTAAGATCATGGTGGCTCGAGTGTTGGTAATGTTCTGTGCTGCAAATGTTTTCTTCAGTAGAAAGGAGGAACAGAAAGAATGGAGGAGGACACGTGTGAACTTGAAATAGAGATCAATATCACACCACACCCCCAACTATCCTCCCAGAGCCTCAAGGATCCAAACTCAGAACTTTAGAATTTACCTCTGACTTTTTGTTGCACTTATTTGGCCAGCAATCTGAACTGCTGTATCAGAGAAAGGAAGAACAGAGAAAACAATATAGAATAATTTGTGGGGATGAGGACTATTCAGAACTCTATTAAGCCTGAAGGAAAGACTCTGGCATCCAACTGGGGCCAGTTCTAGTCATTAGAGGACAAGGATATAGACTAGTGAACTATAAATTGCCCACCATACAAAATAACTGAGACATTTTAAGATCTAGTTGATGGGGAAACAACCATCAGAGTGGAAGGAGTCAGAAAGTGAGCAACAGGGAAAATAAGTACAGAAAAGACTGAGATGAATAAAGATCTTAAGGATAATAAAACTCAAAGACTCTAATCATAAGCTCATAAAATCATCATAGAAAACATTAACTTAAGAAGGAAATATGGTCTCCAGATTCAGTAAGCCAGTTCAGGAATATAATACACCAAAACAAAGAAAAATGATCTAGCACTTAGAGGACACTGTGAAATGTGAAGATAAAATGGAGCTACCACATGTGGACTCTAAGTAGTTTAAAAAGAAATAAGAATCAAAAGAAAAGTATTTATGGCTTTCACCAAAAAATAATAATTGGCACATAAAAATATCTTGAATCTGCTATGGCAAGTCTCACCAAAGAAATGAGAGATCAATTGTTTGAGAATGCAAAGAAACAGAAGTAAAGGAAAATTCAGAATACAGAAATAAAAACCACAAACATTTAAAAATATATATACTTTATGAATTTTGAAAAGCTGATAATTACATGTGATAATCAAGGAAGAATGAAACCTTTCCTGGGTGGCACTGAACAACTAGCTTTTTTCACATCAAGTAAATTTATCATAAACCTAATGGGCCTAATTTATGACTTTGCCTAGCAATAATCAAATATCCAAGAAAGGAGAT
Organism: Notamacropus eugenii; assembly: GCF_028372415.1. Classification (NCBI taxonomy): domain Eukaryota; kingdom Metazoa; phylum Chordata; class Mammalia; order Diprotodontia; family Macropodidae; genus Notamacropus; species Notamacropus eugenii. The sequence goes on from NC_092873.1 coordinate 282,519,766, forward strand.
TAACTTACTGTGAATTTAGGCCTAAAATTCTGGTTTATGTTAGATAACATTTTATTAAGTCATATGAGTATATTCCGTATTGTAAATCATGTTTCTCCACTGAAACATCAATGATAGTGATACTATTAAAGAAAAAAAACATGTTCAACGTACTAAACATTATGTGATATAACATATAATAGTCTCTCATTCCTTAACAAAAGGCTTTCTGTGACCTTATTCCAAGTATTTTTCAAATGGAGCTATTATGTAAATGAATGCATTATTTTTTCATAGAATGCTATACCCTAAAATGTTCATATTCTCTTTGTTTTCTACATTCAATGGCTTCAAAGTAAATCACTTTAGCCGCCTCAAAATAGATGTAAAGAATTTGATGATGATACATAATAAATAACATGGCTTATATTTTGCTATAGAATGTGTCAGTATTATATTAGCATTAACAAATAGGGAAATGAAGAAGAAAAGCACAAGTATGGCAGATATAATTAAGCTATTATATGTGATGTATACATATTCTCTCCTAATGTCCATCTCTTGTTTGTCCTGACTTCCTTTAAATTTCAACTAAAATCCCATCTTTTACAGGAAGTCATTCCCAACTCCTGTTCTAATGTCTATCTTTCATTAAGCATATCCTGTTTTTTTCCTGGGTATAGTTCATTTGTACATATTTGTTTGCATGGTGTATCACCCATTAGACTTTGAGATTCTTGAGAGTAGAGACTTCTGTTTTGTTTTGTTGTATTACTTTCGCCAGCAATTATAGTGTACCTGATGTTGAAAAGTTGAGGATGATTTCCAGGTATCAGAGGAAGGAGTATTCCTGCAATCTATCAAGTCTAACTCTTTCACCTATAACTGTTAAGTCATCTCATTTCAAATCCCATGTGAATTTGTTTCAATAAGTTTTTATGCTTTCTCATGTATATTTAGATTTTCAAGCTATATTTGACCATACTATTTAATTTGAAAAACCTTTACATATCCCTTATCATAAAAACACAAATAATTAAATAATTTATCTTTATATGTTCCCTTCTACAAAGACATCTCCATTTTTCCTGTCCACACCATGATCAAACATTGAGAAGCAATAATTTTTGTGTATTTCCCTATTATACATTCACTACTTAATATCTTCTAATATGGATTTGATTCTCAAAATGACCCTATAAAGTACAAGCATTTCAGAATATAATTGGAAAACTGAATCACTAAAAGCTCCAACTCACTCTCTCTTCTAGCTTTATTAATTCACCTATGACGGACATAGCAGAAACAACAACAACAAAAAAAAATCAAAGGCCATTATCTCTTTGCCCAGCTTTCATGGTAGGTAGTAACAGCACTTTGGGTGGGTAGTGATGCACTTATTCATCTCATCAAATCATAGTTAGATTTATTTTTCCAACCAGGAAAAGGAAAGTGAACGTGACAATGATTTGGTAATCCTAGAACCAATCCACAAAGTCTAGAAAGTTCCTGCAAAAAATAATGCTTAGCACGGTGTTGAATATTGTGAAATTATAATTTTTTGTCGTGTGTGTATATATGTGTATATGTGTGTGTATAATATATCATGTTTTCAATTTTCCTTTACACTTATGTCATTTTCATTTCAACCTCTCTATCCTTACCCAATGTAAAGTTCAGCAATATTAACTAAAACTTCAAGTCAGAAAGTCCATTCAGTATTTAACACACTTAATTCCCTCTATCTGCAAACAAAAAGGGAAGGTGACATATTCTCATCTCTTTTTTAGAAAAAAATTCAAGGACTATAATTACATAGCATTCCAGAGCTGTTTTTTCTTCTATTTATTTTTAAATGATTCTACCAATCCATTCTGTCATAGATGATATTTTAGAATTGCTTTAACCTCAGACCTTTCTCTTTTATTCCAGCTACTAGGCAATATTCTTATTTTGACATGCTCTGCACTTAAGCTAGTAGACCAACTGATGACATGTGGTTGATGGCCCTCTTCAAAATCTTTCCAACTTGATAGAACTTTTTACATTTCATGATATCTTGGCACAATTCAAGTCACCCTTACACCATGATGAGGGTTTATTGTAGAAATTTACTGAAGTTTATTCAATAGCCACATTTGTTATACAACTCCTATAATCTATTTTGTACTCCTTATATTGCTCAAATTCTTAGAATTATAGAGAACACTGTTGAGGATTACTGTAATTTCAACTAATATACACATTATATATGCACATATACTCTTTGTTATTCCTCAAATCATTTTTCATAGAGAAGTTTTCCCAAGGAATGGTTTAGAGGATCTATTTAAATATTAAGCACAACCAAACTTTGGTGGATTAAATGAGACTCTGACTTCATAATGATAATGCACAACATTTAGATTCAGAACTACTCTCTGAGTATGTTTAGTACCAGCTTCCAAATGATGTCTTGCATTTTAATACTAACTTGCATTACAGTAGATATTTTCTTTTCTTTTGAACACATTCACTATGGTGTTAAAATTCTTATTTCTTTCTTTTTAATTTCCCAGAGCGCAACTGACAGTGGGCTAATCTTATAGCAATACATGTGGGGAAAGTGATCAGTGCACCCAAAAGCCATTAGATTTTGTCTGAGAAAAGTTGAATTGAGAGAAGGAAAAATATAAAGTACAATTGTACTTTATTGTTAAATCAATTAAAGTGTCTCAACAAAAATAATGAGCCTGTCCTCATATAAGAAAAAAAGATAAAAGATTAATTATTTAGATTTTTAAAAAAAATATCTAAGATGGTAGGTCACCCCTTATCACATAATTTGTTACTGTGATTGTATGGTTTGTCCATTTAACCAAATACTTCCTCAACTCAATAGGAAAAAGAAAATACTTTGTACTCACTGATTTCTTGAATTTATCAGTCGATTAATTAAAATTGGTATTTTAGTATCATGAGAAATATCAGTGATGATGATATCAATTATAAACCTTTTATTTGTGTTTGTTTGTCCTGCATTGCCAAAGAAGAAGACCATGCCATCAGAGAAATGATGACATGACTTGCACTTGACTTTATTTTGAGTGAGGGATGATTGTGCAGTTCACCACAGCCTCACTTCTCCTCCAGAGCCATCTGAATCCATTGACCAGATATTCATCAGGATGACTGGAGATGAGCCAGGATGAGGCAATTGGGGTTAAGCTAGTGACTGTCAAGCGTCTGAGGTGAGATTTGAACTCAGGTCCTCCTCATTCCAGCACTGGTATTCTATCCACTGCACCAACTAGCTGCCCAAACCTTTTATTTAAGGTTTTGATGTAGGCAGAGTGTTTTGCATACATCATGGGACTCCAGCAATCCCAAAATAAATTGCCTGCTAAATAAAAGTTTTTTATTTGGCTAAAATGATCTGACAGCTTAATCATGGTAGATTTGTATGGCATTTAACTGAAGAACCCAAATTTTTCCAACTATTCACGCATCTTTTATTTCTTTTTCTTTCCTCCTAAAATGCTTAGTGTAGATAAGAGTGGTGGTAGGTAGTAGAGTTTTGTGGCTCTTATTTCTCTCATCCATTCTCCACATAGATGTTTAAATGACACAGGTCATGTCACTTTTCCACTGAGAAAACTTCACGGGTTCCCCCATACTTTGAATATCCAATTCAAACTTCTCTGCTTAACATTGACTAACAGTCTAGCTATAACTTACCTTCTGGGATCATTAAACATTATTTCTCATCCTGTACTAATGTTGCTATTATTTATTCTTTGTGACACCATAGTGTCAGTGTCAATGTACAGTGTGTCCAGTTGTGATTGTTTATACCAATCAAAACTCAGAATGCTCCACTACAGGTTGGGCACAAATAGTCCATATGACGATGTAAAAGACAGATGTCTAAATTTACACCTCATGTTTCTTTTGAGTTACCAGCATTCTACTTTGCTCGTAGAGCACAGTGTTTTCTTTGATGTGGGCACACCATCCTAGATGATCCTGTGCAGTCTCTCCCATGTTTCCCAACCAATACCAAAGTTCTTCAAAGAGACCTTGAGAGTGTCCTTGTATAACTTCCTATTTTTGCTTTTTTTTAGTATTTTACTTTCCCTCAATTACATGTAAAAACAATTTTCAACATTCTTTTTTTAAAAATGGAGTTCCAAATTCTCTCCCTCCTTCCCCTCCTCATTGAGAAGGCAAGCAATTTGATAATAGGTTATACATGTGTAGTCATGCAAAACATATTACCGTATATTCCACATTGGAAAAAAAAATAGAAAACAAAATAAAACCCAAGAAATGTAAAGCTTAAAAAAATGCTTCGATCTGCATTCAGACTCCATCAGTTCTATGTCTGGGGATGGATAATATTTTTCATTATATGTCCTTCAAAGTTGTCTTGGATAATTGTAATTCTAAAAATAGCTAAGTCATTCACAATTGATTATGATACAATATTGCTGTTCCTGTGTACATTGTTCTTTTCACTTTGCATCAGTTAATGTAAGCCTTTCCAGGTTTTTCTGAGAGCCTCTAGCTCACCATTTCTAGCATCACTTCTGATTACCATGTGAGTGCCAGCCTTCGGTGAGTTCTCTGCAAAATAGGCTTTTACGCATATGTTCATTTGGCATTAGAACAATGTGGCCAGCCCTTTGGAATTGTGCTGTCTTTAATACAGTTTGAATGTTTGGCAGTTCAGCTCAAGAAAAGACCTCAGTGTCCAGTATTTTATCTTTTGACAGTGATATTCAGAATCTTCCTAAAACAATTTAAATGCAATCAATTCGATTTCCTGGCATGGCACCAGGAGAGTATTCATGTTTCTCACACTTACACCAATGAGGTCAACAAAAAGGCTCTGTAGACCTTCAGTTTGCTAAGCAGTCTAATATCTCATCTCTCCCGCACATTTTTTCAGAGTCTCCCAAAAGCTGAGCTAGCTCTGGCAATGTTTGCATCAACCTCATTGTCTATAAATACATCCCTGGAAAGTTTATGGACAAGGTAAATGAACTTATCCACAACATTTTAAATTTCTCCATTTTCAGGGTTACATGTATGAATGGTACAGTCCTGGCTGGTGGATAACCTCTATTTCCTTGCTGTTAATTCTTAGACCAAAATTAGCACAAGTGGCAGGAAATGGATTCATAAGTTGTTGCATTACAACCTCAGGAGCTGCATTGAGTGTACAATCATCTATGATCTGTACTGTTATACAGCACTCCCTTACATGGACTTTTCATCCTCAGTACAGTAACCATCTTGCTCTTTCCCGCAGTCAACACTTTTTGTCCAACTAAGTGCTTTGCAGTGGTTCTTCACCAAACCTGGGATGTAACCTCTCCTCTTTCTCCCTCCTTGAATCTCTTATTTCCTCCAAAACTCAAATCAAACTGTATCATCTAAATGAAACTTTTTCTAATTGTCTTGTCTTGTATATTCATATGTGTAGATATTGTCACCTTCCACCAGAACATAAGCTCTACTTGCACAGTCCTATTTTATTTTTAAATTTTTATTTTTAGTATAGAGCATAATTCCTTAAACATAGTAGGCATTTAATGAAAACTTGTTTATTGATTAATTAAATAGCATTGCTACTATACCAAGATAAAATAGTATAATGGAAAGAGTATGAGTTTGAACCCACTAAGATTTACCAGGTATGAGATGTTGGGGAAAAATAAGTTCTCTGAGCCTCAGTTTCTTTGTCTATAAAACAGGGTTTATAATACCTGTAACCCCACCTTACAATACATCACATGTAGAGATGGGAGGTGGTTTTAGAGCTCCCTCCAAGAAGGAGAACTTTTACATACTTTGTAAACCTAAAAGGATATATATAAATAATAGCTAGTTTATATTGAGGATACAGAGGCATGGGCAATTTTGAAATTAACTAAAATTATAATGTATAGAAAACTAGCAGAAGTGTCAGAAAGAACTTGGCTAGAAGTCAAACCATGCCATATACTGGTTGTATCACCCTGGACAAGTCATTTAACCTTGCCTTGTACTACACATCCAAATCTATAAAATGTAGAAAAATTGCTAATCTGCATTGACAGTGGAAGTTTCTCATCTGGAATTCCCTGTGATGTTAAAATCATAGAATTTATCCAAAAATTCATACATTCAGTCAAAACATACCCCCACAGATAAACAAATAAATCTGTGTTCACACTGAAATTCTATAATTTATCTAGTATTAGAATTTAGATCTGTTGTGTATTAGGTAATTCTAATATGCATGCACAATTGACTAGATTTCTTTGAGAACAAGAACAACAAACCAATAAGGAAAGTTTTGAAGTTTCATTGGAAAATGGTCCAGATTAAATGTGTATATCATTATGCAAGTGCTACAGTATAACAGTTACAGTATTAAGTGTATTGATCAAATTTGAATATTCGTGAAGGAAATAATGTCCAGAAAGACACTTGATAATTGTGAACAAATCCAGAGATTATACATATGAATTTATGAATTTTATTTCCCTATCCAACAAACTCCTGATTATCTTTTCATTGATTCACTTACATACTCATCTAATAAACACTACTCATTTAATCAACACAGTGCCTACAATGTTTCATGTACTTTGCTAGGTACTCTGAGAGATTCAAAAATGAATCAAACATGGCCTGTGATCTCAAGGAGATAACCTAAAAAGTGGTGATAAAAAAAAATCATAGATTTAGAATTGGTGGGGATTTAGAGGCCATCTAATCTAACCACTTTGTTTTACAGATATGGAATGTGAGGCTCAGATATATTAAATGTATTGTGCAGAATTACTCAATTAATAAGTATTTAAACTAGGGTTTCAAATAGATCTTTCTGATTCAAAGAATAGCATCCTATCCACTGTTCCACACTGCCTTTTACACAGATCATTTATAACAATCTATGATTTCATTCATTTGAATATTTCCTCAGCCTGTGAAGATCATAATGCTACTTCTTTTTGAATATTTGCAACTCTAGCTATTCTTGTCCTTATCAATGAATTCTCTATTAGGATTCACCAAATGTCCTGATTCAATGGTTTTGAGATAAGGTTTCTCATTTTTCTTCCAATTCCATGACTCAAAACTGTCTAAAGTCAGGATTGAATTCTTCCTACCAATTTCACTGACATGATCTTTGATATTTCTTCTAGTTTTTATGATCTTTGTTTGCATGTCTAGATCAGCTAAAGATGGAGGCTTCCACATGGGAAATGTCAGGTTTCTGATGCTAGGAAAAGACACTCTGTATTTCCCTACCATAAAGAGACAGCACGAAGTGTTTTATTGCTGAGTATCTGGAACGGTTTCAGTCAGGGGTGGGGAACCTGCGGCCTTGAGACCATATATAACCCTGTAGGTCCTCAAGAGTGGCCCTTTGCCTGAATCCAAACTCTTCACAGAACAAATTCTTTAATAAAAGGATTAGTGCTGTAAAACTTGGATTCAGTCAAAAAGCTCCACCCAAGCACCTAGAAAGACATATGGCCATGAGGCTCCAGGTTCTCCACTCCTAAAAGTCTTTAAAAATACCAGATTGGAACATTCTCTCACTTTTGAGCCATCTCTGGAGGTGAATGATCTTATTCATTGTATGTATGGGCATTACATCTTAGTTTGACCAGGGGGCTGGGCTACCCCCTTTTAGCACTTTATCAAGAAAAACATCAGATTTGGAGGTTTTGTTTGTTTGGTTTATTCTTCTTGTATATGGTAAACCTCTGGAGAAAACTGGATATAAATACAAAAGAATATACTCAGTAAGTACATGATACCTAGATATGCTTGATAATTTGGTCCCCTAAATTCCCATCACTATGCTTATTGACTTAATTTTTGATACTTAACACTTTCTCACTTCTCTCAGCTTCCTCTCCTCTCTATTCAGAAGGCTGGGAGGTGGAGCACCAAAATCCTCCCAATGTCTTTCTGTACAGAATGCTAGGGTCTGAACTTTCCTTATGCTCCCTATCCCCCACTCACTTCATCTTTTTTATTTATGTTGTCTTCATCTATTAGAGCGTATAATCCTTAAAGACGGGGAATGTAATTTTTGAGAGTGTGGGTGGGGATAGGGGTGGGCATTTGTATTACCAGAAACATAGTAGGTACCTAATGAATTGTTATTGAATGAATTGAATTGTTGGTCAAGTTTGCATTTCCATTCCTTTTACCTTTGAAATGGCAAGAATTCATGGATAATTTCAAGTTTCCATTGGAGATTGTCTATGGTACAGGAAGCTCTAAAGAATTTTCACATGCTCTGTGTAGAAAGAAATCATTTTGGGGGAATGGAGATCCCTTCTGAAAGAGCTTATGAATTGAGGGAATCATGGAAGAGTTTCTACCCAGCATAGTTTTCCCATCTGATAGACTGTTGATACTTGGGTAACTTTAAGTCCCAAAATCTGATTAAGAGACATCTATGTACTTTAGAAAATTCAGTATCACCTAGATATCCATCAGAGATGGGAAGCTAGGGTTTTTTGTTTGTTTTGTTTTGTAATGTTTAAGAAGTTCAAGAGACATAATTTCTATATAATTAATCATATTAATCATGCTAATAATAATTAATAAAATGGGTCAGTGACACTCTTGAATGCCAAAGATCCCTCATGGAACTCACTCAATTCTCATAGAGTAGGTGTTCCTGAGGGTGGTAATGAACTCTGATTAGTTAAGAAGTAGTGACAGAGAATTGAGTATTATAAGGAGATATGGACCTATTCTAATGAGGATCTGGAAGGGATATGACTGATCATATCATTTATTTCCAAACCACCCACACCCTAAGGCAATTTTATCAAAGAATTTATACCCACCCAAACCTGAATAGAACACAATGGGCTTCCCCACCTGTGTGGAGTCTGAACAAGATTGAGGAGAAAGTTAATCCAATCACATTTTCAGCAAAGATTTCAGGTGTTGCCTTTGCCTAGGAGAGAATAAGTCTGAGATAGTGATAAATCTTTTGTCTCCAGAATGTTAACAATTAGTTACTTAATAATCATTTCTCTTAGTTTTGTTTTGTCTTTGTTCTTTTGCTCTTTTTTTGCTTGTGATTTGAAAAAGACCTTATAAGTCAAATTTTATGATTAAGCAAGCAGAAATATTTGGAAACTTGGTGAAACGTTCCTTATTGTTGAATCCATAGTAGAGAATAATTATGATTTTCATCTGTGGGATTTTATATGCTCGTATAGAATTGATCATTTTGAGACTGTTGTATATAACACTTGGGAAAAAAGTGAGAGTGCATTGCTTGATGCCTCCCCAGAGACCTATTCTGAACTGAGGACTAGAACTATGTTCAAAATGTACCACTACTTATTTGACAGTGATGGCAAATATTTTGAACAGGAGAGAAGAATGTAAGGGGCTCTGATGCATGTTCAGATCATCTAAGATAAAGGCTCCGTCATGGGAAACGAACATCAGGGACTCAGAGAAGAGAGAAGTCATTATGTGTTTCCCTATTAAATGGATCAGTGTAGATTATTGTATTGACTGCATATCTGTAATAAGCTGTATCTTTTAAAATTGCCAGACTGGAACAGACTGTTTCAGGCAGCATACAGTGGGTAATGGTCCTATTTTCCCACAGCATAGGTACAATAATCTAATCTGCTTGGGTATAGATAATGGGTTGCCTGTACCCCCTTTAAATCTCAAGAACAGGACTTGGAGTTTTATTCTGGGTTTTTTTTTGTTGTTGTTTTGTTTTGTTTTTTTGTCCTTTTTGGTTCTAGGCTTAGTTAGTAGAGTCCTGGGGTCTGGTATCTTGGGTTATGGTAATTTTAGAGGCAGTACATCTGTCTGAGTGTTGCTGCCTGTCCAGCAAGTAAGCCTTGAGAAGCCTGCACACCTGGTGTTGAGGTCAGGAAACCATATGTTGAGGTCTGGGTCCTAGGGACCCCAAAATACTGACACCCTGAGTCTTGCCTGAATGAATTCAACCCAAGCCTTCTTTCAGCCAAAGAAAACAAAGTTTATTAAAAATTTGCCATATTGATTCTTAAGAAGCCTCACCATTTGTGACACTTATATTGACAAGTGGGCCAGATAGAATTTGAGACAGATTGAATCTGAGTGCCTTCATGGAGGAGAGATGGAATATAAATACAGAAAGACTGTGGGAGGGATTTTAGGGTGGTGTAATAGTCTGGGGTGATAAGAGGAGGGTTTGGGGGAGGGTCTTGAGGAGGTGTACAAGGAGGATCTTAACGGGACTGGGGTAAGAAATAGCTGGAGGCAATTAGGAAGTTATCAGACAATGGAGGGCTTAGGTAGGAAGCTGGTGGGGCAATTCAGATGTAACAGATAATGGAGGGCCAGCCTAGGTTAAGAGTAGCAGATTTGGGTATGAAAAGTGAGGTTAAGTAGGAAGATTCAAAGAGAGTTCCAGGAGGTTCTCAGGGTCTGTAACCCATCACTGCAACTCTAGACCAAGGGAAGCTTTGAACTTGGAACTAGGTGGGACTATATTATATAGGAACTGAACTGAGCTATGAACCTTGCTTCATACCTCCTTCCTTCATACACACTGAGGTCATATAGGGTGGGGATTGTGCCCCATGTGTTGAGAGGTATATCTGTGCATTTATTCTTGTTATATATTTGAACTAAATAATCCTTTGCAAACAGTTAATCTCAAGGTTAAGTGATTAAGTGAAACTGGGCTGCAAGGGACCCTTAAAATTGGCAGAATATAGCCTTTGGGGGTGAGAGTAAGTTGAAGAACCCCCATAAGTTTCCTGAAGAACCATGAAGGAAAAATGAAATGTAACAGATCTGTCTGAAGAGGCAGGGAGGAGCTAGGATAATTACTGTTAAACCAAAAATATGTTGGATTTGAAATCAAGAGAAATTTGGGTTAAAATTCTAACTCTATTATGTACAACTTACTAGATATTGGGCAGAACACAAAGTCTCTGAGCCACAATTTTCTTACAAATCAATCAACATGCATTTAGAGGCAGCTAAGTGGTACAAGAGGGGTAACTAGATGGCTCAGTGCATAGAATGCTGGACCTGGAGTAGGAAGACCTGATTTTAAATATGGCCTCAGATACCTAATAGCTGAATGACCCTGAGAAAGTCACTGAACCTCTGTTTGCCTTAATCCACTGGAGAAGGAAATGACAAACCACTCCAATAACTTTGCCAAGAAAACTTTATGGACAATATAGTCCAGAGGGTCATAAAGAGTTGAACAGGACTAAATAACAATAGCATGGTAAGATGGATAATATGCTGGTCTTTGAGCCAGGAAGACCTAAGTTTGAATTCTGCCTCATCTAGTAGCTCTGAGACCATATGCAAATCATTGAACTTTTCAGGACCTCTGTTCCCTTTTCTATAAAATGTTGATTACCTCATAGGGTCGTAGTTAGGAACAAATGAGATGCCATGCAAAACACACTTAAAGTGTAGTCTTTAAAGTGTTGAGGAATCTTTTACTCAAAAAAAATAATACTAAATATTATTTATTAAGCACTTACTCTGTATGAGAAAGAGTATTTCAGATACAAAAATCCAAAAAAAATTACTTCAGATACAAAATAAAAACAAAAGCATTATAACAATATTAAAATAATGCCTATATTATATACTTCATTTTTTTGGTAAAAATTGAATTTTATATATATATACTCAATTGTATATAGAAGTTTATCTTAACCCATAGGAAAGCAAGGGAGAAGAGGATAAGAGAAGGGGGATAATAGAAGGGGTGGCAGATTGGGGAAAGGGGTAATCAGAAGCAAACACTTTGGTAGAGGGACATGTCAAAGGAGAGAATACAGTAAATAGAGGGTAGGACAGGATAGAGGGAAAAATAGTTGTTCTTTCACAACATGATGGTTATGGAAGTGTTTTGCTTGACTACACATGTATAACCTGTATTGAACTGATTGCCTTTTCAGTTAAGGTAGGTGGGGGGGGAGGAAAGGAGAAAATGTAGAACTCAAAACTTTAAAAATGAATGTTAAAAATTGTTTGCACATGCAACTGGGAAATAAGGTACACAGGCAATGGGATATAGAAATCTATCTTGACCTACAGGGAAACAGAAGGGAAGGGAATAATAGAGGGGGAGGGGCGATAGAAGGGAGGGCAGCTTGGAGGAAACGATAATCAAAATACATGCTGTCTTGGGGTGAGAGGAGGGTGAAGATGGAGAGAAAACTTGAAATTGCAATTTATGTGGAAGTGAATGTTTAAAACTGAAAATAAATATTAAAAAAAAAATAAGAAAGCATGTCATCTGCTTATATTAACCTTATCTGACTAAAAGCTATCTCACGTGAAGTGAAAATTTAGTTAAGGCCTTACATATTCTTATGTAAAAATAAGAGGGATGTTCAGATATCCTTACCACCTGGTCAACATGAAAAGCTTCTGCCTCAATCATGTAATTTGTGAATGGACTAAAAGCAGTTTTATCTGTAATCTGACTTAATTTACCTATAGAATCTATTTGAAACTAGGTTCTTTATGAGATTATGATTGTGTCTATAGTTGTTCAATTTTTATGATGTCGAAGGAACCATGGGACTATGCATATGTCCTTTCTTAAACTTTTATGTCCTGAGGAATATCCAAGATTGCAATTTGCAAAAGAATTATTTCTCTGACACTCTGATGTACTTTTGTCTAAAAGAAGCTTTTTTAGACTCCTAATCAGCACTAAGATTTTTTTCCTTGAAATCTGAACCAATAATAAAACCTAGATGTTTCTTAGCTCAATGATTTCTGCATTGTGATACATTTATTTTGACAATAGTTCACTACTACATGAATTCAAAGAGGAGATATTTCTCCCATGAAAGTACTACATAGATTTGACTTACCATTGATTCTTTTTATAGTTCAAGAGATATTTGCTCCCAAAACTCTCTATTTATATAAGGTGAGAAATATAACAAGGAAAAAGAATGTTCAAATAAATGACATATTTCTATAGGTGGTAAATGTCTCTGTTGCAAATGATATTATGCTAATCATTAGATGACCTGGAAAATTATTAGACCTTTACAATGATATCTTTGAATATGAGTTTGCCTGAATAATCTACATAATAAAAGCATAAATAGTGACAATGTGTTCCTCAGATTACGACACATAATTGAATGGACACTACAATGACTTAGTAGTTCAGTGTCTCTATCTTGGAAAGATATCACTGAATTGGATCCAGAATGAAACAGGTGAAAAAGATTTAGCTGAATTACAATTCAGAAATTCTTTGGCACTTTCAACTCCTCCAAGTTGCTCCATATTGACAACAATCCCTCTTTGTAATATTAATATTTTTCTAGTGATGCTGTGTAGCTGATAATAACAGAACACTATAATTTGCAAAGATTCCAAACTATAGGTAAACTGATGGCCAACTGGCAAATGAATTGAAGTATCATGGGAGAATGAATGAATGAAGGATTCAGTTCATAAGTATTTATTAAGTGCCTACCTTATGTCAGGCACTATGCTAAGTTCTGTGGATACAATGAAAACAAGATAGTGCCTGCCCTTAAGGACCTTACCTTTCAATGGGGGAAATAAGCAAATATATGTTAAACACACACACACACACACACACACACACACACACATATATATATATATATATATATATATATATATATATATATATATATATATATATATATATATATATATATATATACAGGATAAATAATATGAATTAGTTAAAATATTTAAGGTAAAAGCCCTGTCTTAATCACTGGGAATGCAGGTAGAAAAGCAACAGAGCCCTTGCCCTCAAGGGTCTTTCATTCATATAAGGGGAGAGAACATATATAGATTTCAACTGCAAATCAAATAAAGTCTCTATATCCTCAGAATGTATCAAATCAGAAGATAACTCATATTCTCTATTAATTAATCCCTCTGATAAAACTACATACATTTCAGGTGTTGAAACATTTTACAATGTTAAGGACACTGGTTGACTGACCTTTTTTCTTATAATCTTCAGAAGCTATGACAGCTATGAAGTGGAAAGGTATATTTCTACCTGGATTGGTTCTCTAGATAATTGTTTGGAGGATGGGTTAAAAACAGAACCAATAAACAGTGAGTGATATTGTTCCCAGGGCTTTTGAGGTTTAGGGCTTTGAACTGCCTCCATCCCATTCTGAGAGGAGCTGGTGATAGGGGTGATGACTGTGGTTTCACTTGCCTACCACATGCTACATTGTATCTCTCAGTCAGGGGGACTTGCTTCTTCAGCTAGGCTGTATTCCCTGCCTTGGGAAGGTGGTGGAGATGGTTGCTCCCTTTTCTCCTGGATAATAACTATTATTACAGAGTGGCATGATAACTGTTATTAAAGAGTGGTATAAAAGAAATCACCAATCTTACATATAACAGGAAAGAAAAGGTGGTCTGGTCAATTAGTGAAATTTAGTAATAGCTTACAGTATTTTTCATCATTATCCACAAACTATGAAAGCATTGAAAGGACTGAGTATATTATGTAAATCTCTTTGGAGTGGTTACAATATACACCAATAAAAGGAATACAACATCTGATGAGATTTCAGATTAGTGAGAGAACATCGTTTTGAACTCTGTTGATTTTGACACTACCATCTTTTCCTACTGGATATATTTTTTCTTTTTAATATTATATTTAGTATTTTATTTTTCCCAGTTACATGTAAAATAATTTTGACATTTTCCCACAAATTTTGAGTTCCAAATTATCTCATTACTGCTTCCCCCATTATTGAGAATGATAACAATTTGACATAGGTTATAAATGTGTACTGAAACAAAACACATTTCCATGTAACTCACTCTGTGAAACAAAACACAGCAAAAAGTAAACCAGAAAAATTTATAAAGTAAAGAAAAAGTATCTTTGATCTCTACTCAGGTTCTAAGCAGTTCTTTCTCTGGAGATGGACAGCACCATTAATCAAAAATCCTACAGAATTTTCTTGTATCATTGTATTACTAAAAATTGCTAGATTATTGAGAGTAGATTGTCATACAACAGCGCTACTGTGTACAATGTTCTCGTATTCTACTTATTTCACTTTGCATCAGTTCACATAGGTCTTTCCATGTTTTTTCTGAGAACACCTAACTTATTTCTTATAGCACAACAGTATTCCACTACAATCATATACAACAACTTGGTCATCCATTCCTCAATTGATGGACATCCTATTAATTTCCAATATTTTGCAACCACTAAAGCAGTTGCTACAAATATTTCTATACACATACATCCTTTTTTTTTTTTTAATCTCTTTGGGATGCAGACCTTGTAGTGATATGACTTGGTCAAAGAGTATGCATGTTTTTGTAGCCCATGGGACATAGTTCCAAATTTCTCTCCAGAACGGTTGGATCAATGTACAATTGCACTACTAGCACATTAGTGTTTAATTTCCCCACATCCTCTCTTAAATTTGTCATTTTCTTCTTCAGTCATATTAGCCAATCTGAGAGTTGTGAGGCAGTAGCTCAAAGTTGTTTTAATTTGCATTTCAGGGGTTGGGAGGCAGAGTCAAGATAGCTGAGTAAAAGCAGGGTTTTGTTTGAGCTTTCTTCTAAACCCCTCCAAATACCTGCAAATAATGACCTTAAATGGATTCTAGAGTTGCAGAATACAAAAACTGGCAAGGAAACAAATTTCCAGCCCAAGACAACCTTGAAAGTCAATAGAGAAGGTCTGTTGTACCAGTCTAAAAGAAGAATATAGTCCAGCACAAAATGTTCCTGCACAAGCTGGGCCCCAACAAACATGAAGCAGGCCTCAGGGCACTGAATCTGTGGTAGCTGTGGTAGTTTTCAGACTTCTCAACCCACAAATGCCAAAGACAAATTAGGGGAAAAAAGGACATCCAATGAAACAGAGGATTTTCAAGGATTCTTGATGAAAAGAACAGAGCTGATTAGAAAATTTTATTTTCAAATAAAGAACTCTAGAGAAGCATGGTAAACAGGTAAACAGGAAAGTGAAATCATAAAGGAATTATTAAAGTTGTATGGTTTACATTCCTACATGGAAAGATATTTGTAACTCATGAGACCTTTCTCAGTGTTAGGGTAGTTGGAGGGAATACACACACACACACACACACACACAAACACACATGCTTATATACATATATGCATATATATGTATATAAATATGCACACATATCTACACATATACATATGTGTGTGTTTGTATATATTTGTATGTATATGTATATACACATATACATAGGTACTTACACAGCCATATATCCATAAAGAGGGCAAATGGTGAGTTGAACATGAGGAAATAATATGCAAAAAATCAAATTAAAGGGTGAGAGAGGAATGTATAGGAAGAAGGAGAAAGGAAGAGGTAAAATGGGATAAATTATCTCATGTAAAAGAGGCAAAAAAAGCCTTTATAGTGGAGGAGAAGAGGGGGTAGGTGAGAAGGAATGAGTGAACCTCATTCTCATCAGATTTGGCTTAGGTAGGGAATAAGATAATCACTTAATTGGGTATGGAAACCTATCTTATCCTACAGGAAAGTGGGGGAAGGGGGTAAGAGGGGAGAGGTAATAGAAGAGAAGACAGATTGGCGGGGGAGCAATCGGAAGAAAACACTTTTGAGGAGGGACAGGGACAAAGAAAAGAACATAATAAACAGGGAGTGGGATAGGATGGAGTCAAATATAGTTAGTCTTTCACAACGTGACTGCTGCAGAAGTGTTTCGCATGACTACATATGCATGACCCACATTAAATTTCTTGCCTTCTCAGTGAGGATGAGGGGTGAAGGAAGGAAGAGAATATGGAAATCAAAGCTTTAAAAGTTAATGTTAAAAATTGTTTTTCCATGCAACTGGGAAATAAGGTGTGCAGGCAATGGGGTATAGAAATCTGTCTTGCCCTACAAGAAAATAGAAGGGAAGGTGATAAGGGAAGAGGGGTGGCAATATAAGTGAGGGTAGACTGGGTTAAGGGGTAATCAGAATGCATGCCATCTTGGGGTCTGGGGACCCCAAGAGATGGGGAGAAAACTTAGAACTCAAACTCTTGTGAAAGTGAATGTTGAAAACTATAAACGAAAAAAATTGCATTCCTTTCATCATTAGTAATTTGTAACATTTTTTATATGACTACAGATAACTTTGATTTCTTTATCTGAAAATTGTTCATATACTTTGACCATTTATTAATTGAGGAATAGTTCTTCTTTCTATAAAGTTTACTCAATTTTCTACATGTTTGAAAAATGAAGTCTCTATCAGAGAAACTCGCTGTATTTTTTTTCACAGTAATGATGACCATTTATGTATTTCCCTTCATCCTATCCCTAGCGTCATTTATCCTCTCTCATTCTGATGCTACAGACCTGTTTTGCTGACTTTCTAAGTGGTCCTAGGATGGAAAATGGGTTCACTCCATCTTTTTTGTGGTTTCTGCTGCTTTAGAATTTGTTTAGACTCATTATTTAAAGATATTTGGAGGGGCTTAATGGAAAGTTCAGGTGAGTTCCTCCTCTTTGTCCACCTTCTTGACTCTACTTCCCTGGCTAAAAGAAAAGAAGATTGAAAATGACTGAGGTATTATGGCACAGAAACAGCATTTAATAAATTAGTGTTTCCTTTCTTCTACTTATTGTTATTAGTTCATTGACTCTCTTTATTTTTAGCATAACTGTTACTGCAACTCATCTCTCAACAAAAAAGAAATAAAAGCTTTTCACTGTAATATGCATAGTTACTTGTTGTCTTTCATTTTCAAAGAGGATCAAAATGACTTCATTCTGTTGGAGTCAAAGTACAGTGTGTCTACTTTGTAGCTGAACAGATCAGTATGTACTTGAACTCTTTCCTACAAGTTGGACACAAATAGTTCATGTGGACATAGGAAATGGAGATGCCTCTAAATTTGAACATTGCACTTTTCTTTTGAGTTACTACAATTGTGATTTGTTCATAGAGCATAGAACTCTCTTTGATGTGAGCACACCATACTGAGGAATCCTGTGCTAGTGTCTGCCATGTCTCACAATTGATACCAAAGTTCCTCAGAAAGATTTTGACAGTGTTCTTGTATTTCTTCACATGGTGAGGACCTGCCTTGTGTGAATTGTCTGTACAATAATATTTTAGGCAAATATATGTTTGACATTCAAATGTGGCCAGCACCTGGGAATTACATTCTCTTCAGTAATTTAAATGATTGGCAGTTCAACTCAAGGAAGGCATTTTAGTGTCCAGTACCTTATCTTTCCAGGTGATCTTCAGAATCTTCCTAAGACAATTCAAATGGAAATAGTGCCCTACCACATCATCTATTTTTGTAAACATATCATATGGCACTGAGAAAAAAAGTAAATTCTTTATTATTCCCATTTAGAACACTCAATAAATCAATAACCCACATATTTTCAAGTAGATCAGATATTTTTTAATTTTCATTTATCTTTATCTCCAATTATCTATCACTACATTTTTTAAAAACATGTTCATGATCTTTCACTAAATGATTTCACTGCTAGACAAATATCACAAGGATTTTTGAGGTAGGAAAAACAAGCCAAAATTAAAACAAAATATTTATAGTAGTTCTGTTTATGTAGCAAAGAATTAGAAAAAATAACAAGTCCATCAATTAAAGAATCGTTAAACAATTTTGCTATATGAATATAATGGAATATTACTGTGCTATAGGAAAAGAAAAATAACAGAAATACAGAAAATCATGGAAAAACATATGAATTATTATATTTAAATAAGAAGACCCAGGGAAGCAATATATACAATGAAAACAACAATGCAAATAAAAATAACAACAACAAAAATATTGAAAGTAAACGCTTTGTAGCTGCAATTACCAAGTTTGGATCTAAAAATAATTGGATTTTAAAATTATCTATATGTGTGTGTAATTTGTTATTACCATTTTCCAAATTTGATCCTCAGAAACTTCTCTTGAAACAACAGTAATCAAGTAAACAAACCAAAATTTTGGCCATGAATGAAAATATTTGTGTCATTCCAAACTTATAGTCCACTTGCTCTCTGCTGAGAGATTAAAGACACGCTTCTCCAGCAGTGCTCTAAAATCATGATTGATCATTGCCTTTATTTTTCAGTGTTCTTTTATTTTCTATTATTTTAATTATCATGTAAATTATTTTTAATCTGCAATCTTCCATGAATCTTTACATTTATTTCCAGGGCATACTAATATGTCATATAATGAACGTAACACAATGTGTTTAGGTATTCCACAATCAGTGAGCACTCTGATTTTTTAAATTGATTTATTTTTGATTTTCAACACTCACTTTAGTAAAATTTTGAGTTTTAAATTTTCACTCCCTCTTTACCCCTTCCCCTTTCCTAACTTGGCATGCAATTTGATACAGGCTTTACATATACATTCATATTAAATATATTTTCATATTACTCAAATTGTAAAGCAGAATTAGAACCAATGGGAGGAACCACCAGAAAGAAGAAACAAAGTAAAACCACCACCACCACAACAACAAAAGACAGCAAATAATATGCTTCCGTCTACGTTCAGATTCCAAACTTCTTTCTCTGGATGTGAATAGTATTTTTCATAATGAGTCTTTTGGAATTGTCTTAGATCATTGCATTGCTGAAAAGAGTTAAATCTATCAAAGTTAGTCCTCATACAATGTGGCTATTATTTTGCACAATATTTTCCTGGTTCTACACACTTCACTCAGCATCAATTCATGTAAGTCATTCCAGGTTTTTTCTGAAATCAGTTTGCCCATCATTTCTTACAGCACAATAGTATTCCATTACATTCATGTACCACAACTTCTTCAGTTATTGCCTGGTTGATGGGCATCCCCTAAATTTCCAATTCTTTACCACCATAAAAGAGTTATTATTAATATTTTGGTACATGTGGACTCTTTTTCCATTTTTATGATCTCTTTGGGATATGAATCTAGAATTAGTACTGTTGGGTCAAAGGATATGCAATTTTATAGCCCTTTAAGCATAGTTTCAGATGAGCACTCAGTTCTAGTTATAAGAAGAGATGGTCTACATTTTTTTTTGAATGTAAAACTCTGCTTCTTTTCTGTCATTAAATTTTCTGGGACATATTGTTCAATATAGTAATATAAATGCACTATCTCTTTTTTCTAAGTGCTCTTAAACCATCTGTTCAATAATTTTCCACAGTTTTTCTGGGTGTTAACATAATAAAACCCTCTTGAGTGCATGAATGGCTTTAAATTAGAAAAGGGTTAATATTTATAATTGAGCAGTTTCTAAAATATAGTTTATCTTTTTTTCTGATGAGAGACATATTTGGGCAAAGGCAATTAATTGGCAATATCTGTTCTATATTTACCTCTTCTCTATTCACAAGAAGCCTTGATTTGAAAGGTACTCTCCCCAAAAGAGGACTGGAATGTATTTTAAATAAGAAGTAGAGTCCAATTTGTCAGTATTCTGTATCTTCACTGAGCAATTTGTCCCTATAATCAGATTGCAGGAAATTGTTTTTTATCAGGACTAGTGGAAATTGAGATAGTATCAAGATTTGTGGAATATGAAGGAATATATATATATATATACATATATATACACACACACATATATGTGCATATATACACACATATATGTATATATTATATATGTTCTTAAGAAACATCTATGACTTTGTAACATATCCACAGGCACCTACAGAATCAGGTTGAGTTTTGAGATGCACACTGATATTTCTTGTCATTTTAAATCCAGAATACAGAATAAAAAGTATCAGACATAAGCCAGGAATGATCTGTGTCCCCATTTCTGTCTCAGTTTCGCTGGCTTCCTTTTAGATTCATCTCAATTCGAAGCTTTTGCAGATTCACAATCTACTAAAGTGTTCCCCTTTAAAGATACCTTCTTACTACTCATTAGGTACTTTTATTTATAGATTTATTTATGTATTTATGTACCTTACATACATGAGTATGTAAAAACCTTGAGGGCAGTGGCTAATTTTTTGCTTTTGTCTTCCTTTGTAATCCTTAGAGTTTATCACTATTTTTTACTAAAAAATAGTAAGCACTCATCAAATACCTGTTCATTGATTCTTGACTGATAAAAACACTTTTTACAAAGTGCCAAGACACTTAATAAATATTTCTTGAAATAAATAGACAAATGCTTTTTTTTCTTTTTGTTCTTATTTTCTTTAAGTTAAAACTCACTATTGGCCTTAGACCTCCTGATGCTGTTAAACTGTCACTCAAAAGAATTAGACTTTAAGTAGGCATGCACAATCTGCCACCATGGGCACAAAAAGAAATTCAGGTACCCTCAAAAAATGTAGAAAATGTTCCCTCTGCATTTCCCAGGGATACCTGTAATCATTTGGCATGCTGCAGGTGACCAGCTGCAGGTTGTACAGGCCTGACTTAAAGCCAGTGTGACTGCGTTTCAATCCTGACCTTACTAATTACTAAAAGTGTGATTGTGGAGAAGTCCTATAACATCATTGCTCGTCAATTTCCACATCTACAAAACAGACAGTTTGGACAAAAGTATCTGTAATTTCTCTTCTGGTTCTTCACCCTATGATCTTCTTTCATATTTTAGACATAGTTCAAAATTTAACTTAAGAGTACTTCCTGTTCAGGTCACATAGTTTTACTGATCTTTTTTCTCAACATGTTTATTAATTACTGAGTTATCAGAGTTCAAGTTTTTAGGGCCTACCATACCTTTTTGAGTCATCCATACTTGGACAGTGATGATAGGAATATACCTATATTTTATCTGATATGTATAAATCTGTTTCCCTAAAGTCAAGGTATATATCTGAGCAACCTCAGAATTCATCCCCATGTTGTTACAAACAAAGATAGCAAGGAAATCTTCTTCAAATGTTTCTATTATTATTTTTTTTATTTCACTAACCTATGCTTTCTTGATCAAACCAAAATGATTGTCTTTGCCTGAACAAAATCTATAATAAGCTGGACCAAGATGGTATAAACTGATAACTAAAATCAAGACTGAAATCAAATTGTAGATTTAATGCATTTTTCTTATTTGAGTCCAACACTTATTTGACTATTGTATAAAACACAAGTCTTTGATTAAAGTCTGTATCTCTGCCTATATGACACTATAATATTTGGTTGAAAAGGTAAAATGTCAGTCACCTGAAAAACAAGGAACAGATTCATGATTCTAATTATCTGTAATATTCTAAAGAAATTGACTTTCATTTAGATAAATATCAAGTAAGCTTTCGGTATAACTGATGTATAATCTAGCGAATTGTTTCAAAATGTCCATAATTCACAATTATAATAACCATTGTTTCATGAAAATTTCATTGTAAGAAATCATTCATTTGGATCCCTACTCTATTCCAATAAGTATTAATCAATTTGATATGATTCCATAGGGGTAGCGATTATAAATTCTGTATGTTAGGCCTCAGAGATGGGAACTGAAGATTCTAAGTTCACTTGCTTAATCATAAGAAGTTTAACTAAAGGATCTCCATCATTGTTCTTCCTTGTCATAATGTCCAAGTCCAGTGCGACAGACATGACTCAATTCAGATAATGAGGAAGATCTAAGATCCATGTCATTAAAGGGGACCATGAACCCTTTAGTAAAATTCCATTGGCTGAGAGCTTTGCCTCAGCCTCTTTTATTGCAAATTGGAAGATATTGATTCTCATATCATAGCTATACTTTGTAAACTCACTGGACTAAATTTCCACCTCTGGCACAGCAGTTCTCTTAAGCTGGTAACATTTCATTTCCTGTGATGTACTCTTTCAACTGGTCATTTCCTCCCAAGAACCTCTATTTGAGAATTTACCCATGACCACAATACACCCTTATTGTCCTGGCACTCAGCTATTGATTTCTAGTACACTTTTCTACCACAAGAGTATTTTCCTTCCTGTTTCTCAGCTACCTTTTCACGTTGTCTTACTACCTTTGAATATAAGCTTCTTAAATGTTAAAAAATGTAGTTTTGTGCTTATTATTATATTCCCAGAGTTTAGCATGATGCCTGGCACATAAGTAACTGTTTGATGAATCCTTTATCTCTTCTCAAATTTAATCATAAATTGAAATCAAATAGAAACTACTTCATTTTTTGCTACAACATTTAAACAGAAAATATTTCAAAGACATATTGTTTATGCTGCATATGTACATTTTACATATAGGTGATCCTCATTTCTTACCACTCACTCTTCCACCTCTGTCTCCTATTTGAAAGACAATTTGGCATCATATGCTGGTCTAGGCATCAAAATGATTTAAATTTAATGTACTTTTCTCAATTCTTACCGTTTTGATCACTCTGTAGCATTTAACACTTGAGAAGAAGGGTCACTTAAAAGATGGTGGCACCCTCCATTCTAATATGGAAATTGAGATGAGACAAGGATTTGAAGGGAAAGATAAATTCTCTTTTGGATAAATTGAGTTTGATGTGTTTGGGACATATAGTGTTCTGTATATAGATCTGGGATGATAAGATGATAAGAAAGTCTGTGATCTATTATTGTCCTTTACTGCATTTACTCTACTTTTTAAAGATCTAGAGCCCTTTATTGTTATTCAGTCATTTCAGTTGTGTCTGACTCTTCATGACCCCACTTGGAATTTTCTTGGCAAAGATACTGAAATGGTTTGTTACTTCCTTCTCCAGATGATTTTACAGATGAAGAAACTGAGGCAAACAAGTTTAAGTGACTTGTTCAGGATCACACAGTGATAATAAGTGTCCAAGGCCAGATTTCAAAGCACGAAAACGCATCTTCATGACTCCCAGTCCAGTGCTCTATCTACCCTGTCCATGTAGTTGCCCCATGCCACTTAGCTTCCTCCTACTGAAATTCCATCTCTCACCTCTGTACCTTTGTACCATTCCCAATACCAGCAATGCTCTCTCTCCTCATCAAAGATTTGAATAAAAGAAAAGAGAATCAGAGATTGCTGTCAAGGTGTGTTGAGAAGAACAGTAGAAAAAAATGTATAGCTCATGAAGAATAATTTATTTTCTCATTACTGTGTGATGTGATATCCTTTACTGAATTAGAGCTGGAGCATTACATCCTAGCTTCTTTCAAGACCTAAGTCAACTCTTACCTTCTTCAAAATGCCTTTCCTTATCCTTCCATGTACTTTAGCCTTTCTTTCTAAGGTTGCCTTCTTTCTTCTCTCTCTCTCTCTCTCTCTCTCTCTCTCTCTCTCTCTCTCTCTCTCTCTCTCTCTCTCTCTCTCTCCGTATATATATATATATATATATATATATATATATATATATATATACATATACACATATATATGTTATAGAAGTACTTATTTGTTATTTATGTGGTTTGTGCGTATGTGTTACCATTTTATGTTGTATGTATTGCATTGGTCTAGATATCTCTAGAGTTTCCTTTGCACATCTCTCTCCAAGGAAGACTTTCTTCTCACCAGGAGAAAAACACATCATTGGCCCCAACGTGCTGCTCACCATGGTTGCCTAAGATCAAGGGTACCAGGTGTAATAGTAATTTAAATGGAAAGATCTTCTCATTAATTAATAGGTCTATATGATCTGGAAGCCTGGGTCACACGTGGTGGGAGAAGCTTGCTGAAGAGGTGAAGCAGGAAGGGTGGAGCAGAACAGGGAGAAAATGAGTGACTGGGGTCAGATCAGAGAGGAAAGAATACAGGCCAACTGACACATTGTTACAGTTGACAGTTGAGAAGACCTTGGCTGGGGTAGGGGAGGTTTGAGAATGTCTTTTCCCCCTGCTGTGATCATGTTTATTAGCTTCTTGATCACCGTGACAGATTTTGCTTTCTGGTTCTGGGATTTGGCTTTCTGATACTTAAATAAATTTTTTTCTTCTGCCTTCTATATGGAGAAACTTTTATATTTTGCAATTGAGAACTATACTGGCATATTCATAGTCACTATCAGGGCTGTGAATATTACCTTGGTGATACACCAGGCTATAATTAAAGCTATCCCCCTGATTTAAAAAAAAAATAATAATAATGTTAGTCAAGGAACAATTATTTTTGAATTAGAATTGTGCTCCTGATTGTTATCCCTTTCTAGAAAAGCAGTATTCCAAGTCTAAAGACAAGTTGCTTCCCACCAAATCCCATTTATATAAAGATGTACAGCAAATAAACACCTTTATCCATCTGATAGCAACCAGAAAGCATTAAACTTATATAGATTAGGATATATCAGATAATAAGCAGATAGAATTAGCTCTCCTATTGGGAGTGGAATATCACAGTTCCTTCATAAGTTACAAAGTGAGTCCAAAACATCACCCAATGGGAAATTCCATAGAGTCTCTACCCAGTTTAGATGGGAATGGAAATCTGTGAGAGGTACTGGCTCTTCTACATGTCAACTTCTTCTTTGTTCCCTTCTAACAATTACTTTCTGAAGAATGTAAAGAACCAACTATGTCCTCTCTCTAGGCAGAAAATCAGAAGATAAGAATTTATCCTCTATGTCTTTCATATAGACATGGAACAGCTAGACATCATTACTATCAATCAGGAAAGTCCTGTGCAAATGGAGTAGAGATTTAGTTACATTGTTTTCTTCTCAATTTGCATGAAGGAAGATCCTACACTTGTGTTTTGAACTTTCTTGGTGTTAACACAGCTCATCAAGTTCCTGGCACAAAATAGGTACTTATTTATTGTTTATGGATTGATGCCACTTTCAACACTTAATCTAAGTCTTGGTATTATTACCTGTAAAATATGGGTAAAGCAATAGTACCTAGAAAATTATTGTAAGAATCACATAAGATAAAGCATTCAAATGTCCATTATAATGAGTTATTTGACGATACTTAGGTTTCACTTTGGGGCAAGAAGCAGGAATTAGACCATCTGTACTCAGTGTGCTAAGTATAAAGACTAAAGACAGAACTTGGATTAATGCCAGTACGCAGTTAGCAAAATCATTAATTAAAATCATATTTATACTGCTACTGTCAACTGAAAGAATTTGCTTATTTTAAATTGGAGTCTCCTTATTTCATTATTGTCATTATAGCTTCTCAGAAAAAGAAAATGTGCTTAAATTATGCTAGCATATGTGAAACCACAAGTGCAGTATATTTTGGAAGGGGCAATCCAGTTAACATTTTACATAGTGACAATATAAAGCAAGGCAAAAGGTTGTGTTTGAACTAATAAATTGTTATCTTTCACAAAAGAACTACAAATTGAATCTTTATTACTGAATTTGCTAATAACTCTTTCCAGCTTGGAGACATCAGTTCAGGTCAGTACTAGGCATGATATTCCCTTCAACATTTATTTCCCACATTCTTAATGTCCTCTCAGGGATTTTTATTTGAGTTCCCTATATCAATTCCACCCTCTCAGGAAAGAGCCTCATCTCATAATCTATTGATAAAACATAGGTCATTCTTTCTGAGTTCTTTCTCCTCCCATACTCTATATTTCAAAACAACTTGATAGCAACCCCACATTCTCTCTTTCATTATTTTAATCTCCAAAGAAGAGTTATGCTTTTCCTCTAGAGTCAACACGTATATTTATACCATGATCACCTCACTTCCCAATTCCTTTGTCAGATTTTCCCCATGATCACCCTTTCTCTATCTAGTCTTCAATTTCTCCTTACCTAGTGTTGTATTCCATGTTGTTGACAAACATGGATATTTGTCCCCTATGCTTATTAAGAACCTTCATTTGACCCTACTATTATATCAAGATATCATCTTGTAGTTCTTCTAAGATTCGTGGCCAAATTCATTTTAAAAAAATAAATAAATAAACAAAAAAAGTCCTATTTACCTTGTCTCTACTTATGTTCCTTTTATATACTTCGCAACCCAATGCAATCTGGTTAATAACTTTGTGATAAAAATGAAATTATACTTTCTAAAATTACTAATGTCAATGGTCTTTCTAATTTTTCATCCTTAAAGAAGTCTCTTTAGTACTGAAGGGGTTTACCACTGTTAGATAATGTATCTTCTCTGCTTGTTTTTCCAAAATGCTAATACTGCCTTCTTTTGTTTCCCTTACACATCTAACCAGTTTTTTTTTTCCCATTAAAAATGTTTTATTTAAAGTTTTGAGTTCCAAATTCTGTCCCTCCCTCCTCTTCCCCACTTTTATATAATAAGCAATCACACATAGTTTATACAAGTGCAACTATATACAATATTACCATATTAGTCATTTCGTATGAGAAGATGAATAAAAGAAATAAAAAGAAAGTGAAAATAGCATGTTTTAGTATGTATTCAATCAATACCAGTTCTTTCTGTAGAGACAGGTAGTATGCTTTGTCATTAGTTCTCTGGTATTGTCTTAGATAATTCTATTGCTAAGAATAGATATCATTTACAGTTCTTCAGCAAGAAATATTGCTGTTATCATGAACCATGTTATCCTCATTCTCTTCATCATGCATCAGATCATGTAAGTCTTTCCAAGTTTTCCAGAAATCATCATGCTTTTCATTTCTTATATAACAATAATATTCCTTTATAACCATACACCAAAGCTTGGTTAGCCATTCTCCAATTGATAAGTATCTCCATGATTTCCAATTCTTAGTGTCATAAAAGAAGCTGCTATATATTCGTACAAATATGTTCTTTTTCCTTTTTTGGATGTCTTTGGGATATAGAGCTAGCAGTGGTATTGCTAAATCAAAGCACATGTATGCACAGGTCCGTAGCCTTCAGGTCAAGTTTTTAGATCTGCATTCATAAAAGGAAAGACAACTTTTGAGGGGTTAACAATCACTTTAATCAGACACATGTATCAATCCTTTAGTCAAGCACATTCGTTCACCTAGTTCAGGGGAGTCAACAGACATCATGACTTCCTCTGACTGAATTCAACAGACAGTTGGACCCCAATTGCCTGGCCATAGTTACCAGAGAGGGAAGCATGACATCTAGGTTCTCAAAGCTGGGGGACTCCTTCATACCTTCCCAGAGTCCTCATCTGGCCAAATAAACACTTCCAGTCAGTAAGACCCAAATTAAAACCCATGCCTCAGAGTCTTTATATACTTTTTACAGTCAGAGGGCATCACATCCCTTGAGAACCAGTGCCTCATTAACAAAAGGCAAGGATCTTCTTATAAATCTTCCCAAACCTGACAATGGGTGGGAAAGATCCTCCTAAGTCCCATTCAAATAGCAGCATTGTACTTCTTGATTATACTAAAGGAAAAACAGTAAAAGACCCTATTCTACTTGCCATTACAAGTTCATAGTTCCAAATTGGTCTCCATATTGTTTGGATCAGTTCACAACTCCATGAGCAGTGCATTATTGTCCCAGTTTTCCTATGTCTGTTCCAACATTCATAATTTTCCTTTTTTGTTATATTAACCAACCTGACACATGTGAGGTGGTACCTCAGAGTTGTTTTAATTTGCATCTGTCTAATCAGTAGTGATTAGAGCATTTTTTCATATTTCTAAATATAGCTTTGACTTCTTTGCCTGAAAACTCCCTATACATATATTTGACAATTTATCAATTGGGAAATGAGTTGCATTTCTTATAAATTTGACTCAGTTTTTATATATTTGAGAAATGAATTCTTTATCAAGATAATTATTGAATTAGTTTTTTTGTTTTCCTTATAATTTTGGTTACATTGGTTTTATTTGTATAGAATTTTAATTTGATTAATCAAAATTTTCTATTTTTCATTTTGTAATGCTCTCTATAACTTCTTTGGTCCTAAATTCTTCCCTAAATCCATAAATCTAACAGATAAACTGTTTTGTATTCTCTTAATTTGCTTGTGGTTTCACCCTATATGTGTAAATCATATACTCATTTCAAGCTTAAATTGGAAGGCAGTGTGAGGTGTTGATTTATACTTAGTTTCTGCCATACTCTTTTCCAATTTTCCAAGCAGTTTTTTTTTTTTGAATAATGAGTTTTTTGTTCCAAAAGCTTGGATCTTTGGGTTTATTGTATATTATGCTACTATGGTAATTTATTTAATGTAAATTGTACCTAATCTATTCCACTGATCTAACAATCTGTTTCTTAACCAGTACCTGATTGTCTTGATAATTACCACTATATAATACAGTTTGAGATCTGGTACAGCTAGGATACCTTCTTTGACATTTTTTTATTGATTCTTCCTGGTATCCTCAGGCTTTTCTTCTTCCAGATGAATTTGCTATCATTTTTTCTAGCTTCATAAACTAATTTTTGATTTTGATTGGAAGTCACCAAATAAATGGACTAATTAAGGTAGAATTGTAATTTTTATTACATTAATTTGGCCAACCCAAGAAAATTAAGCTTTTTCCAAGTGTTTAAATTTGATTTTATTGGTGTCAAAATTGTGTTATAGATGTGTTCATATAATTCCTGGGTTTGTCTTGGCAGATAGGGTCCCAAGTATTCTATATTGTCTACAATCATTTTAAATGGAACTCCTCTTTCCATCTGTTCCTCCTGAGCTTTGTTGGTAATATATAGATATATTGATGATTTGTGTGGATCTATTTCATATCCTACAACTTTGCTCAAGTTATTAATAATTCCAAGTAATATTTTTAGTTAATTGTCTAGGATTCTTTTTACATGCAGTATTATATCACCTATAAAGAATAATAGTTTTGTTTCCTCATTGTCTATTCTAGTTCCTTTACTTTTTCTTCTCTTATTGCTGTAGTTAACATTTCTACTACAATGTTAAAAAATAGAGGTGATAATGGACATCCTTATTTCACTCCAGATTGTGTAGGAAAGACTTCTAGTTTATGCACAGATAATGCTTGCTAATGTTTTAGATAAATATTACTTATTATTTTAAGGTAACCTCCATTTATTCCTGTGCTATCCAGTGTTTTTAATAGGAATAGATTCTATATTTTGTCAAAGGCCTTTACTGCATCTATTGAGATACTCAAATGATTTCTGTTAATTTTGTTATTGATGTGGTCTTAATTGACTTAATAGTTCTTCCTAATGTTGAACTAGCTCTCCATTCTGTTTTAAATCGATCATACTGTAAGATCCTTATGAGATATTGCTGTAATCATTGCTAGCATTTTATTTTTTGCATCAATATTCATTAGAGAAATTGATTTTTAATGTTCTTTCTCTTATTTTAGCTCTTCCCGATTTAAGTATCAGTGCCATATTTGTATCATGAAAGGAACTTGTTAGAATTCCATTTGTGGCTAATTTTCCAAATAGTTTATATATATCTGGGATCAATTACTTTTTAAATGATTAGTAGAATTCACTTGTGAATCTGTTTTGTCCTGGGGATATTTTCTTAGGAGGTTCAATGATGGGTTGTTCAAATAGTTCTTCTGACATTAGGTTATATAAGTATCTTATCCTTCTGCTGCTAATCTGAATAATTGGTATTTTTGTAGATATTCATCCATTTCATTTAGATTCTCAAATGTATTGACAGGCCTGAAATTTTCCAACAATGCTCCCTCCCTCCTTTCTTTCTCTATACTGTAATAAGTCTTCTATACCTCTTCATGTCATATAGCTTACCCCATCCATCCCCTCTTCTTCTTCTCCCAGGAGAATTGTTTTTATTCCCGAATTTTTTTTATATCATCACACCAAAGTCAACTTATACCCTTCTGTCTATGTATGCTTCTTGTAATTGACTTGATAGAGATACAGTTCTCCAGAAAAGCAAGCATCATCTTCACATGTTGGAATGTAAGCAGTTTAAGAGTTAAACCTTATTGAATACTATGTTTGGTTATTTTCTTTCTTATTTACCTTTGTTTATTTCTCGAGTCTTGTACTTGAAGATCTAATTTTTTGTTCAGGGGTGGTCTTTCCATCAAGAAAGTTTGAAAATCCCCCAATTCATTGAATGTTAATCTTTTTTCCTGCAAGATTATTCTCAATTTTGCTGGGTAGTTGACTCTTGCTTATAATCCAAGCTCTTTTGTAACTATGCCCAAAGGGCTATAAAACTGTGCATTACCTTTGATCCTGAAATACCACTATTAGGTCTGTATCCTAAAAGGATAATAAAAAAGGAAAAGTGACCTATTTCTACAAAAAAAAAGAAATTACAGCATTTCTTTTTTGTGGTGGCAAAGAAGTAGAAATTAAGGGGATACCCAACAGTTGGGGAATGGCTGAAAAAGCTGTGGTATATGAATGCAATGGAAGGCCATTGTGCCATAAGAAATGATGAACAGACAGACTTCAGAAAAACCTGGAAAAATGTACATGAGTTGAAGCTGAGCAAAGTGAGCAGAAGCAAGAGAACATTGTACAGATTAACAGCAGCACTGTGTGATGATCAAATATAATAAATTTAGCTCTTCTCAGCAATATAAGGACATAAGATAACTCAAAAAGACTCATGATGGAAAATTCTATGCACATCCAGAGAAAGAACTATGGATTTTTATGTAGACTGACACATACTATTTTCAACTATTCTTGCTTTCTTGTGGTTTTCTCCTTTTGCTCTGTTTCTTCTTCCACAATATGACTAATATAGAAGTATGTTTAACATATTGTACATGCATAATCTATATCAGATTGATTACTTTCTGGGGGGAAGGAGAAAAATGAAGTCAAAAATCTTATAAAAATTAATCTTTAAAACTAAAAATAATAAAAAAGTTTAAAGTTTAAAAATGGGAGGTTGATAAGGCTATAGAACATATAGGTAGAAAATAAGATTGTCCAGTTTACTGGTTTCCTAAAAACTGTGCAGAGGAGAGGGTGATTGGATAGGATACTTTAGACCCTGCAGGCATGGCATGAGGGCTTATGAGTCTTTTTTTTTTCTTTTCTTCTAAGAAAGCTGAAATATCACATGAGGAAATGGCAACTGATGGTGGTAAAGATCGAATTTTACCTTCACCAGCAAGCCTGACTGGTCTGAATAGATAAAGATTGGGATTGCAGAAGGATTGATTATATAGAACAGTCAGTGAGGAAAAGATGTAAGGTGACAGTCATCCCCTCAATAAGGGGATCAAGACTGAGGAAGACTTTATGTTGACCCTAGGGAAATTGAGATTGTTTTGAAATACAGAAATAATTCTATTTTGCTTTAATCAGTTACTAATGGGCATGACATAATTTAGTAAATGAATTAGTATTTGAAAGTACTTTTTAAATTCAGTAGTGAGATTGAGTAGTGGGTATTTGTGTGAGTGTGAGTGTGTGTGTGTGTGTGTGTGTGTGTGTGTGTGTGTGTACAGTGTTAGATGCTTGTATATGAATCCTTTAATTAAAAATATGCTTATAGTTTTATTATGGGTGGGCATGTACTGTAAGTACATTCTGACTGTGTATTCCTCCCTTTATCTCTGCCTCACTATGAAAATGAATTAGAAGCAAAGATTTGATTCTTCTCTATCTGTTGTAGTACTGCTACCTTATGTAATATATTATGATTCCTAATGCAGTGCAAGTATATAGAGAAGTTCAGAATGCCCTTTTCCTGATTAGTTCTCTCTCTCTCTCTCTCTCTCTCTCTCTCTCTCTCTCTCTCTCTCTCTCTCTCTCTCTCTCTCCCTCCCTCTCTCTTTCTTCCCCTCCTCTCTATCTCTTCCCCCCTTTCTGTCTCTCTCTCCCCTCTACAGATATCACCTAGAATGGCCCAGTTTATATGAGGAAAAAGAAAGGATACTTTATTGCTCTGTTTTATCTTCTAACACCTATCTATGTAGAAAATTTAGTTTTTATCCCTAATTTTATATTCCTATGGATGTATGACAGTTCAAACAATGTTTAGAGCATTGAATCTAGATTCAAGAATATTTTAGTTCAAATCCATCCTTGGATACTTACTAACTGGGTGCATATAGGCCATTCACCTAACATTTGCCAGTCTTAGTTTCCTCATCGGTAAAATGTGAATGACAATATCCCCTACCTCCAAGAGAAGTTGTAAAGGTAAAGAGAATTGAAATTTGTACTTTGTAATTCTTACAACTCAACAATAATATTAATAATTCTTATTAGTTATTAACTTTCTTTTCAGAACTTTAGTCCTGTTTATCTCATTTCTGCTTATTTTCTTTGCTTAAAAGTGATCTCATGTTTACTCATAGCAGTTGCTAAATTCCTAATTGTCCTTTAATGTTTTAGTTATTATTCTTGAGTTTCTTCATGATGTCCAGATGAGGGGCAGATTAGAGGAAACCAAGAAGAACTCTCTCAACACTATCTTCCAAACAACTTTAAAATGATGCCTAAAAACAACTTTGGAGTGGTAGAGCCAACAAAAAGTCAGGGTGAGACATTTTTCTGGCCTAAGAAAACCTAGATTGCAGGAAAAGTTTGTGACATAGCGGTGGAAGCTTGTTCTGAGCAAAAGTCTGTCCAGAACCCACACAAGGTGGCCACAGTCACATCAGCCATAGCTTTGGGATTTCTTAGCCCAGAGACAGGAAAGGGATTGTACAACTGATCAGAAAGAGATTACAGAGGACCCTCTAGGGGATCAGGGACCTTTCTTGGGTAAAGACCAGTGTGCAGAACAAGAAAGTATTGACCATACCTTTTGAAGTGTGACATTTAAAAAGTTTGAGAGCCATAATTTCTATATATTATATCATTTTATTAATAATGCTAGCATATCACCAATAAAATAGGTCAGTGACACTCTTAAATGGCAATGACAAATCATGGTGGGGGACTCACAGTTGATACACAGTTGGAAGGAGGAGTATTCCTAAGAGAACAACCAAATCTGATTGTTTAACAATTAATGAGAGATTTAGAATGAATATTATAAAAGATTATGACTATGTTATTTACTTCCAAACCACCTCAACCTTGCACAAATCTAGATAAATGATCCATATTCCACACTGAAGCCTGAGCAGTATACAATGGTCCTGGCATTTCACCATAAATGAAATCACTTGTAGTTCTGGGTGGGATAGTAATACCTAAATTGAAGGAACTGTTAATCCTGTCTGCTATCATCAGACTGAGGCTGAGTCTTGAAATGAAGATTTTAGAAAAAGGGGGAAAAGTCTGGATCTCTCCAAATCATTGGCTGCTAATAATCATTACTCTCACAAGAATTACACCACCTTGTAAACACCAAAAACTTGCAGTGTGCACAGAACTCTCTCTGAAAACAGCAACACAAAAAAGTCTGAAGTACTCAAAGGTGAGCAGAACCTACTTTTACATAAAATTCAAAGTCAGAAATAGAATGGAAAAATAAGCAAAGGCAAAAAGAAAAAGAAAAGCTACTGCAGTAGCATGGAAGACCAAGATATATACTCAAAAGAAGACAACAGTGTGAAAACAGATAAAAATAAAGCCTCAAAGAAAAATGTTAGCAGAAAAGTAGAGGATAAATTTGGGAAGAGAAATGAAAGTGATACAAGAAACTCATGAAAAGAGAATCAACACCTTGGTAAAAGACGTACAAAAAATACTGAAGGAAAGAATTCCTCAAAAAGCAGAATAAGTCAAATGGAAAAGGAGGTATAGAAATTTGCTGAAGAAAAGAACACCTTAAAAAACAGATTTATCCATGTGGAAAAAGAGGATCACTAAAGAAAATAATTCCTTAAAAAAAGAAAATTAGACAAATGAAAGCTAATGATTTCATGAGGCTTCAAGAAAAAAAAATAAAACAAAGCAAATATAATTAAAATATAGAAGGTAATGTTCAACCTCTCATTAGACAAAATACTATCCCAGAAGAATGGATCAAGGAGAGATAATTTAATAATTATTGGACTAACTGAAAGTCAAGATAAAAGAAAGATTTTATACATTGTAAGAACTTATCTAGTAAAACTGATGTAATATCTTGCATCAACAATGTAAACTAGAACTTGAAAGAATCCACTGATTACCTCCTAAAATAGATCCACAGATGGAAACTCCTAGGAATATTATAGCCAAATTTCAGAACTCCTGGATTAAGGAGAAAAGATGGCAAAACCTATATGAATTGATGCAAAGTTAAGTGAGAAGAACCAGGGAATCACTGTGCACAGTAGTAACAATATTGTGTAAAGATTCAAGACAATTCTAAAGGACTCCTAATGAAAAGAAAATTCTAACACCTCAGAGAAAAGTGATGAACTCATATTGAAGGATAACTCTCACTTTTTTCAAAAAATATGGCTAACATGGAAATACATTTACATGATTGCACATTTATAATACATATATTGCTGGCTTTCTTATTGCATGCTGCATCAGTAAGCAGCCCAACATACACAGGGGGGCCTGCTACCACAGATTCTTTGATCTGCTTCTCTAAAAGGAAAGGCAACATTTGAGACACTAACAATCACTTTAATCAAGCACAGGTATCAGAGAAATCAAAATCAAAATTTCAGAGAAATCAAAAATCAACAGATAGCCCTTTCAAACTGCCTGACCATTGACATATATCCATCTTTACCAGAGAAGGAAACACCAATATCTGGGTTTTCAAAGCTGGGGGCCTACTTAGTGGCTTCCCAGAGTCTCTCATCTGGCACAGAAACCTTCCAAAAATTAAGCCCCAAAGCTAAACTTCACCCTCAGTGTATTTGTAGACTTTTCAGAACCAGAGGGAATCATATCCCTTGAGAACCAGTGTCCCATTAATAAAAGGTGTGGACCTTTCTACAAATTTTCCCAAGCCCTACAATGGGTGAGAAAGATCCTTCTTCATCACATTATTCAGAGGCACTTTTAGTAAAACAAAACAGGAAAAGGTCCTACTTTGCTTGGCCTCACAGGTGGGAGGCAGAGAGAGAACTTGGAACTCAAAATTTAAAAAGAAAAATCTGTTTAAAGAAATGAAATGATCTTAAAAAAAAAATAACTGATAAACCTGTATTTCAGCCTCATTTGAAAAATAAAAATGAGAAAACTGAAAAAAAAATATGTAAATGATATGATCACTAAATTATGAGACAAGCAGAGAAACGCAGCTTTCTCATGACTATTCTATCAAGAGTGAAAAAAACATAGAACCAATAGATGATCAAGAAATACAATGGAAAACTACAATAAAAACATTTTTCTAGCCCATTGACCATCTGTACAGAGATCCAAAATTCTATAGACTCCAACCACAGGATCCAATAGAAAAGAATGGCTGAGAAATGTAGTTCAGCATGGTCATGGAAATTCAACAAGCATTTATTAAGTACTTACTGTGTACCAGGAACTCTGCAAATTTCTGAGAATGTAATAATAAGTGAAAAGAAAGATAATCCAGGCCTTCAAGGTGTTTATATTCAAATGGAGAAGACAATACAAGGAAAAGGAGCTAAAAAGGGTGGGGGAAGGGGGGTAATTGTGTCCAAATCCCAAGAGTCAGAATCAGAGCTCAGAGTTGAAAAAAATATTGCTGTCCTTAAACTTTCCTAAAAATGGAGGTTACAGGAGGAAGTTACTACTTAGACAAAAAAATTACCACTTGCTGTAAGGGCAAAGGAATATTCCCTGATGAGAATGCCACAAATACTCAGGGAACTTCCAGAATAAGAAAGTAGATAATACTTGGTGATGATAAAGCCTGAGAGTCAGAAGTTATAATTTTGGAGGAAAAATCTCTAGATCAGAGGTTTCCAAACTTATTTGGCCTACTATCCTCCTTTAAAAAAAAAAAAATTGCTTAACTACTCTCCCCAAATCTTCTTTTTTTAACTTTTTAATTTTTTTAACTTTGAATCTTTTCAAAAAATGTAATTTTAAATGACACTTCTTAAATTCAATAAGTTATTATATATTTCGAATTTTTCCCTGCATTGAAACTTTTATGATGCAATATTGCATCATGTAACCATATAGTATCATACTGTAAACAAATCATTGCACACACATATTTCTGCCAAGTCATACTGGGCATCCCAACAATGTGTGACATGCTCACCTGTCAACCCTTGCTGGATAAGATCTGTTGACGGACCTAACTCTGACACATTATGAATTGCATTTTGTGTCTTTATTTGGGAAAAAAAAAAAAATGTAACCCCTATGATTGTAACTTCATTACAGAACAGATGAAACATGTGCAAATGGTTTTTCAAAATTTTCTTCTCTTCTCTACTTTACTTGTGTTTTCACTGCCTCCTTCTTTTTATTCAATGCCCCACATTGTACCCTAATCTAGTACTTCCATTCCCCCCATCATTCCACCTCCCTCAGGGAGTGGTATTGCCCACTTTGGGAACTTATGCTCTAGAGCTATATTTAATAGTAAATCAATTAAATCTAGAGCCTGAAACTATAACCTGGAGATGAGGAGCTGAAAATTTGGATCATGGTCTAGCCAAGCCTGCTTATTTGTCTATGACTCCACACAAGGTTTTAGAGGCCTAAGGGGTCAGACCAGGTAGCTAATTATCAAGATGTGCCTTATACAATAACACTCTAGAAAAGACTGCCCCATATAAACCACCAGGACTCACAGGCCACCTTGGAATATAAAGTATCTTCAACTCAACTTGAAGAACATATTATTCATTATCCAGACCCCAAAACATGCATATCAATATCAATGAAAACCTTCTATTCTTCTGAGAAGTACACAGAGTCTTGATTTGACACAAAAGAACAATTTTAAAAGTAAGGCATGAAGAACAACTAAAGACAGAAAGATAACAACAATAAAGAAATCCATGGAGTCATTAACACCCAAGACACAAGTTGAAAAGAGTAACTCCACATCATCTAAAAGGAAAACTTGAAAAGGAAACCAATTGTTTGCCATAAGATCTCCTGAAAATCCTGGAAGAAGATAAGTAGGAGTTTAAAGCAATCATGTAAATAAAATAAGAACTATATAGGAAAAATGGTCAGGGAAAGGATACCATTGGGACAAAGCACTGAAAGGAAAATAAACAGTTCAGTCATAGAAGTACAAAGTCTCACTCAAGTAAGAGACTCCCTAACTGATTGGATCAGAGGGAGATGAATGTCTACATAAGACAAAAAACAGACAGAATGAAAAATGAATATAATCTAAAGTATCTGCTATCAAGAGCAACTAAACAGGAAATGAGTTCAAGGAACAAAGATTTAAGAATCATCAGACTGTCTCAATTTCAACCTTAAAAAAATAAGTCTATATGGATATAATTTTTGAAAAGCATGAATGAAAACTCCCTCAACAGAGAAGGCAAAGTGAAAACGAAAAAAATTCAGTAATCACCTACTAAAAGAAACCCCAACATGAAACATCCAGAAAATATCCATAAATATTAGTTAAAATCCTGAATGTTAATTTCAATTAAAAAATGAAAAACTAATAATACAAGCAGTTAAAGAAAAGTGTTGATGAAATGAACATCCCCAATAAGGATCACAAGCCACCTAGCATCTCCTATTGTAAAAGAGAGGAGTGTTTGGAATTTATTATCAGAGAAGGCAAAAGATAAAAACTCACAATGAAGAACAATAAGTTGACAAATAATAGACAGAGCTGAGCACATCTTATAGGGGCAGAAGTCTTCTCGTAAAATAAAAGACTTAGTACTACTGATGAAGAGAGCAGAGCTGAATAATGCTGTGAAATATACACATAGGAGTCAACAATAGCATAGAATGATGAATATATTTGAGCAACTGGAAGGTTTTATAACATGATGAACAGTTAGAGTTCTAATAAGTGGAGAAGTAAAATACTTAGAATATTCATGGGTAATAGAGTGAATAAATAAGACAAAAGGCTTGGAAGCAATTACGTTATATTTTGATGAACAAAACAGACAAAAGGAAAAGAAAAGGAAAAGTGATATATGTTTGAAAGTTCCTCACAATATGGCCTCTCCCTAATCTCTGCTCAGATTTTCCTAGTGATGTGATCACACCCTCTGGGCCTGGACAGCACCATTGACCTAGTTGAAATTCCAACTTAGCAGTGAGCCAGGAGAGAGTGTCGCAACTATATTACCTAAAGGTGGAAAGATTGCTTCAATTTCCTTTGCCACCTTTAACTTATTTCCCTCAGCTTCATTAAGTTATTTCCCCCCAGCCCCACCTTCTGAGGAGGAATTTGTTGGCCTCAAAGGATGGGGGAAAATATTTCACTTTTCATCTTCCCATTAGCATCTTAGCATCATCTTCAGAAAAGCAGATGTCAATTGGGAGCCAAGTATAGACTGGATAGAAAATGAAGTCTCCAGAAAGAAACAAGCAGAGAAAAGTTTCAACATCTTAGTGGAACAAGTTAAAGGAGCTGTCAACTACCCCTTGGTCAAATGTATTTTTTCATCTGGAGCCCACTTTCCCCTGGACTTTGGTAGAATTTTGAATATGCCCACAATTTTGGGAGGTATTTTGTATCAGCTAAAAAGTTTTGTACCATTGGTAGAAAATACCATTTTTGAAGACCAATTAAATCTGATTGATGAATTGATATTATCAGCTAATCATGAAGGAAAAACACATGAGGTTTATGAGCTATGTCACTAAAAAAGACAATAAACCTATGAAGTAAGTGATATTATTTTCCATCTTTCATTTGAGAAATGGGAAACAAAATTATTAATGCTCAATCAATTCACAGGATCACATTATTAGTAAGTGCCTGAAACTGAATTTGAACTCATTTCTCCCTGCCTCTAACCTAAATCTACTTTGCCATAGTTTCTATATACATCCCCCCACAAACACATACAAAGAGTTTGGTATAAAAATGTGTTAAACTTTATACAGAAGAATAAAGATTTACATGAGTATTATCTCTGAATTAACATTCTTCCATTATGAGATACATGTACACACACATGTTTAGTAAATTCATACTCCTATCTTCAAAAAAAGACTGTAAAGATTAAATTGAAATCTGTCAAGGAAAACTGTGGCCAAATCTAACCCTAAGCTGAGCAAGTCTTCAGGTGATTTCAGTGCTTTTTTTTTTTTTTTTAATAAAAGCTAACCAAACTTAAATAGGTATATTAAATATGTATAATAGGATATTATGACTAACATAACCATCACTAATTGGCTCTTGCAATTTGTTTCTCCACATTTATAGCATGATAATCCTCAAGGACTTGTGATTTTTGGAAACTATGATATTTCTTATTTCTCATGTTGAATTGTGGTCATAGGCTGCTTTTAATTTAACTGAAAGGAAATAAAGAGGTTTTAAACTTTAACAGTTTAGTGAAACCACAGAAATAAGGAAATATGAATGAATTGTATGTATATAGGTATAGATGTAAAATACATATTTCACTATGAAACATACCTGAACAACAGAGCATTATTAGAAAAGAGTGAAGAAATTATTCATAATGGCATCAAGAACAACAACTGCAAAAAGTCAAAGCCCATTCATTAATAATAGCTAATATTCATATAGCACTTTATGATTTACAAAGCACTTTCAGTATATTATCTCAGTTGATGCTCATAACAGCCCAGAGGGGTAAGGCCTGCAATTACATTTAAGGAAACACTTACAAACAGAGGTTGTTATTTACTTGGGGTCATGTACACAAAGTAAGTCAACAAGGCAGGATTCAAAATCAGGTTTTGGAGCTTCTGAGACCCAAGATGGCAAAATAAGCAGGAAATTTCTTGAATTCTCCCCAATTTACCCCTAAAATCTATGAAAATTGAACTTCCAAATAAATTCCAGAATGGTAAAATCAATAAGACAAAAAAAAAAATTTTCCAGCACAAGACTACTTGAAAAATGTGCAAGAAACATCTGATTTACTCAGGCAAAGGGATGGTATATTCCAGGACAGGCAGTGTTCAGGTAAGACAGCAACAGGCTCTGCCTCACCAGCCAGCAGCAAGCCTTGAGCCCCAACACAGATCAACGACCAAGATTCCACAGCACCACTGTAGCAGCAGGTGAGCAGCCAGTGCTTCCCTCCTCCATGCATCAGGCTAGTGGACAGGCCACCTGAGGCACATGTGTAACACCACGTAAGCACCCAGTGCCTACAGCCCCTAGCACAAGAAGCTTGGGAGAATGTCCCACCCCAGGAGGAGAGTTCAACTTTAAAATAATGAAATAGATTGGCAAAAAAAAGAACAAGAAATAAAAACAGAATGCAAATATAGGAAGGTATTATGATGACAGGGAGAAGCAAAGCACAAACTCAGAAGAGACCGGAAATGTCAAAATGTCTGTGTGGAAAGCCTAAAAAAAAATGTGAATTTTCAGAACCAAAAAAACACAAACACAAAAACAAACCTCCTGAAAAAGCTCAAAATGGATTTTTATAAAGCAAATATGAGAAGTAGAAGAAAAATTGGGACTAGAAATGAGAATGATGTAAGAGTATCATGAAAAAAGGGTCAACAGCTTGATACAGGAAGCACAAAATAGAAAAAAATTACAAAACTTTACTGAAGAAAAAGATTCCTTAAAAAGTAGAATTGGTTAAATAGAAAAAAAGAGGCAAAAAAGCTAAATGAAGAAAATAACTCCTTAAAAATTAGAATTGGACAAGTGGAAATCATGGTCAGAGTTACTGATGAAAAGTTCAGCACTTTGGAAATAATACCATCTAGCTGTTGTACTTAAAAAAAAGTTACCCTATACTCATTAGAAAAACTGATGCAGAGTTAAAGGAAAGAGAGGGTTCCTTTGGCAATAAGGCAGCTTCATAATGAATGACTCAGTAACTAAATTATGTTAAAAATAAATGAGTGCATGATACAGGAAAAAGACACTGAAAATATTGGAGTCTTATAATAATAGGTTCAAATATTCATTGCTATTATTTTATGTTTCCTCTCCCTTGCTTGAAGAACTGTTTTCTACCCACCTGAGAGTATTTTATTTTTTCCAATTACATGTAAAGATAGTTTTCAACATATTTTGTAAGATTTTGAGTTCTAAATTTATCTTCTTCTACTTCCCCCCGCACCGACAGGAAATAATCTTTAATTTTAGATATAAAATTTATTTATTTTTCAGTTCTTATATTCACTTCCACAAGAATTTGAAATCAAAATTTTCTTCCCATCTCTCCCCACCCCCACCCCAGGATAGCATGCACCCCACCCATCCCTTCCTCCAGTCTGTCTACCCTTCTATTACTCATCCTTCTTCCATCCCACTTCCCTTCTATTCTCCTGTAGGGCAAAATAGATATTTATACTCCATTATCTATATAACAATTTCCAGTTGCATACTAAAATAATTTTTAACATTCATTCTCAAAGCTTTGAGTTCCATATTCTCTCCCTCCCTCCCTGCCCACCCTCATTGAGAAAAAAAGCAATTCAATACAGGCTATACATGTGCAACAATGCAAAACACTTCAATAATATTTATGTTGTAAAAGAGTAACCACATTTCCCTTTGTCTTATCTTGCCCTTCATTTATTCCAGTCTCTTCTTTGACCTTTCCTCCCACAGTAGTGTTTGCTCATAATTATTTCTTTCCAATGTACTCTCCCTTGTATTATCTTCCCTCTCCTATCCCCTTCTCCCTTGCCTTCCTGCAGGGTAAAATAGATTTTCATATCCAATTGTGTGTGTTATTCCCTCCTTAAGCCAAATCCCATAAGATTAAAGGTCATTTGTTTCCTTTCATCCCCCCTGCCTCCTCTCCATTGTAAAAGCACTTTCTTCCCTCTTTTATGAGAGATGATTTACTACATTCTACCTCTTTATTACATTTATTACATTCTACCTCTTCCTTTCTCTTAATTCTAGTACATTCCATTCCACAGTAAATTTTATTTTTTTAGGTATTCTCCCTTCATATTCAGTTCTTGTATATATATATATATATATATACACACACACACATACACATATACACACATGTACATACACATAATATACACATACATACCTACATGTATATATATATACATATATGTGTGTGTGTGTATATATATATATGTATATGTATATATATATACATATATATATATGTATATATATACATATATATGTATATATATATATATATATATATATATATATATATATATATATATATATATATATATATATATATATATATATATATATATATATATATATATATATATATATATATATATATATATATATATATATATATATATATACATTCCCTCTAACTGCCCGAATAGTGAAAAAGGTCTCAGGAGTTACAAATAACATCTTTCCATGTAGGAATGCAAACAGTTCAACTTTAGACTTTCTCTTGATTCTTACATTGGAAATCAAATTTTCTATTCAGCTCTGGTCTTTTCAACAAGAGGGCTTGGAAGTCCTCTATTTCATGCAAATTCCATTTTTTTCTCTGAGGTATTATACTCAGTTTTGCTGGATAGGTGATTCTTGGTTTTAATCCTATCTCTTCTGACCTCTGAATATCATATTCCAAGCCCTTTGATCCCTTAGTGTAGGAACTGCTAAAACCTGTATTATCTTGATTGTATTTCCACAATACTTGAATTGTTCCTTTCTTACTTCTTGTAATATTTTCTCCTTGACCAGGGAACTCTGGAATTTGGTTGCAATATTCCTAGAAGGTTTCCTTTTGAGAACTGTTTCCAGAAGTGACCAGTGAATTCTTTCTATTTCTACTTTACCCTCTGGTTCTAGAATATCAGGGCAGTTTTCCTTGATAATTTCTTGAAAAATGATGTTTAGGCTCTGTTTTTGATCATGGTTTTCAGGTAGACCAATAATTTAAAAAATTATTCCTCCTAGCTCTATTTTTCATATCACCTGTTTTTCCAATGAGATATTTCACATTATGTTCCAATTTTTCATTCTTTTGGTTTTGTTTTATAATTTCTTGGTTTCTCATAAAGTCATTAGCTTCCATCTGCTCCATTCCAATTCCTAAAGAACTATTTTCTTAAGTGAGCTTTTGAACCTCCTTTTCAATTTGTCTAATCCTGCTTTTGAATGCATTCGTCTCCTCATTGACTTTTTGGACCTCTTTTGCTTAGTCTATATTTAAAGGT
This sequence comes from Notamacropus eugenii, assembly GCF_028372415.1. Lineage (NCBI taxonomy): Eukaryota > Metazoa > Chordata > Mammalia > Diprotodontia > Macropodidae > Notamacropus > Notamacropus eugenii. The sequence goes on from NC_092873.1 coordinate 282,563,666, forward strand.
ATTATTTTCTTCAGCATTTCTTTGGATCTCCTTATCCAAGCTGTTGACTTGCTTTTCATGATTTTCTTGCATTGTTCTCATTTCTTTTCCCAATTTTTCCTCCATTTCTCTTACTTGATTTTCAAAATCCTTTTTGTGCTCTTCTGTGGCCTCAGACCATTGCATATTTTTTAGAGGTTTTGAATGTAGAAGCCTTGACTTTTATGTCTTCCTCTGATGGCATGCCTTGTTCTTCCTCAGCTGAACAGATGGAAGAAAGTACCTTTTTACCAAGAAAATAACCGTCTG